>NW_012138525.1:5391913-5426529 GCF_000956105.1 Propithecus coquereli | reverse complement strand
CCTATCTCTAAAATAAAAAAAAACATTATCCGGGCATGGTGGCTGCGCCTGTAGTCCCAGCTACTCAGAAGACTGAGACAGGAGGATCTCTTGAGCCCAGGAGTTTTGAGGTTGCTGTGAGCTATGATGACACCAGTGTACTCCAGCCCCACTAACAAACAGAGCTAGACCCTATCTCCAAAAAAAAGAAAAAAGCAACTGTGTTAGCAGTTTGATTATTCCATGGTTTTTAATCGACCCAGGGGATGCTGTGATATGGAGGGACCAGTAGTTACAAATTCAACTGAGCCCTGCTCTTGGGCCCTGTAGGTGGCTCCTAGTTTCTTGATATGACAGACACCTCTGAACAGTTTGGAGCACATCCTTGGTTGTTTCCTTAGGATAAATTCCAAGAAAGAGGAAATGTGTAAGCAGAGCATAGCTACACTCCCATGGCTGTTGATCTGTGAGGCTCGGATCGTGTTTAGACGGGGGAGCTCAGGGGTTAGGAAAGTGCATGAGTGACAACAAATTGTAGACAACCTAAATGTCCAAGAGTAGGGGCCAGTCCTCCCACACGGCGGGCACCGCACAGCTGGTACACAGAGAGGACAGAGGACGGGGACGTGTCTGGGAGGGACAAGGCAAAGACAGCAAGAAGTAAACATTGGAATATTAGCCCCAGTTTTATTTAAGAAGGAACGGGTTGGAGGATTAAGGGTATTTATTTATATATTCTTTATAAACTGTAGAGAATAGACACAAACTGCTAACGGAAGGACTGGGTTTCCCCTTTCCATGGTTTACATGTTCTATATTTCTGTGGTATTTGAATGGCTCACGGGACACTATCAGAGTTTTAAGGTAAAGAACAACGAAGGGCCCTGGAGCTGGGGCTCGTACCCCTCCTGGGGACCAGGCAGGGCCAGGCCCACACGCTCCCCTCTCCCTCCTCAGGCCCAGATGATCTTCCTCAACTGCGGCCACGTCTGCTGCTGCCCGCAGTGCTGCCAGCCGCTGCGCACCTGCCCGCTGTGCCGCCAGGCCATCGCCCAGTGCCTCCGGATCTACCACAGCAGCTGAGCGCCGCTGCCCCGCCTCGGCCCCTGCAGGCCCCGGCCCCCACTCACCCCATGTTGGCCAGACTAGTACAAGGCCGCCCTGCCCTGGGCCCTTTCCCCATAGCCCGGAAATCCCCCTTGAGCTCCAAGCACGCCTCGCCTCTGCCAGGTGGGGGCGCCCCTGACCTGAGGCATTGCTGGTCTGAGTACTGTGGGGGGCGGAGCGGGGGTGGCTGCACCACCACCGAGCTCATGGCTCTGCCTCGTCCCAGCTGCGTGACCGTGGGCGGGGAGGAGCTTAAGGTCCTCACCTGTGGAACGTGCACAGTGCCGCCCACTCTGCATGTGGAGGGCAAGCAGGAGGGCCTTGGCTGGGCATGAGGGATGGCCACAGGCCATCGGGGCTGTCCTGGGAAGGTGTGCAGGGCTGGCCTGTGCTCACAAGTGGTGCCAGCCCCACTGGGACCTCTCTCTGCTGCTCCCCAGTGCTCTGGGCCCTTCCCACTCCCCACAGCTGCACCCTCCTCGCCACCCCATGCAGCGCAGCTGACCCAAAGCAGGAACGTCAAGTCAATAAATCCATCTCAGCGTCTCCTTCAGAGTCATCACCAGGTCCCGTGGGAGCCCAGGAGAGGGAGGGGCTGGGGCTGGGGCTGGGGTGGAGGGCAGCCTTTTGGGGAAAGGGGCCAGGAGTGTGCTGTACCTCAAAGGACAGAGCAGGGCTTGAGCTGTTCCTGAATGAATGAATTTGAATGAATGTCGAGTTAGCCAAGCCTCCCCTCTCCACAGGGAGAGAGACCAGGGCCCAGAGCGGAGAAGGGCACTTGGAGCCAAGTGATGGCAGTGCTTGTCTCTCCACAGGCAGGTGGCCCTGGGGCCCGTGCTATGTGCCCCATGTATGGTTGTTACCCAGAGGCTGGGGGGTAAATGCTTGGGGCCTTGCAACTGGGTTTGGAGCCCAGAAGCGTCCTAACTCTTAAGTCCGTGCAGCCTTGCAGGTTGTCTGTTGCACAGTTCTAGGAGCCACGCACACACTGTTGCTGTAAAGGTGCGTGTTGATTACACGTTTGGGCAGATGGTTTTTAGCCAAGGGCAGCCTTTTCTTTGGGCTGGTGTCAGGCTTGCTCGGGATGCGTAGGTTCTGCCTCCAGCTCCTTCAGCGACCCTGGCCAGACTCTGGGCTTTGGTTTCCCCATGCGTTCAACACGGGACACGAAGGGTCCCTGACTTAGGCTGGTGGCCTGCAGGGGGCGCCGAGGTGCGGCGTCCACAAGAGCAAGCTGGCAGAAGGGCCTGCCTCGCTGGGACCAACTTCACGCAGCACTGCCCTGGCGGGGCGGATGCCCTCATAGCGTGAGCCTGCTTTCTGGGGCGGGAGCTGGTGCCCCTTCCTGTGTAGGACCCCAAATTTAGGCTCATGTACCCCATAGGCAACCCAAACCAAACACTGTGATACCGGTGTTTGGAGATAAAGAAAGGTTTATTTCATTTGGCCAAAGCAAGAAGACGGGAGAGTAAAATCTCTCAAACGAAAGGATGAGGGATAGGGAGCTTTCCTGTGGTGGGGAGTGAGGACATGTGTGGCTGGGTAGTGAGGGAGGGGGAGCCTCAGGACCCAGCAGGATGTCTGTGTTGTCTGTAGTCCCAGGTTACACCTGGAGTAACCAGACTTCTGGGTGTCAGCAGCAACTTGCAACTTTTTAAAGGGCTTTTCTTTTTCTTTTTTTTTTTTTTTTTTGCAAAACAGATTTTTCTTGCAACCCTCTTTCTGCTTGATAAAGAAACAGTGTATCAGCAGTTAATTACCGTTGAGAACAGCAGGTGCTGGGCAGGAAACTAGCAGTTAACATGTATGTGTATAAGTCAAATGTTGTATTATTTCAGTGATTTATATAAAATATTGCATTTTATAAATATATTATTTTAGTCATTAAAAAAATGCCAGGGTACTAATATCTCAAGGGGCCTGGCTACATTCCCGCATTTCACCCTGGGGATCTGATGGTTCCCCCTCCCCTCAACACCCTCCAGGGCTCAGCTCGGCCAAGAGGGGAGACCCGGGCCTGTGGCAGGCAGGGCCACTTCGGGGAGCAGTGTTTGAGGATCTTCCCAACTCCTCACTAGGACCCAGGGACCAAGGACTGTCATCTTCCCTCTTGGGGAAGAGCTGGAGGCTCAGTTAGTAACTTGCCATGGGCAACAGCCAGGCAGAGTTGCACCTGGCCTCTGGCCCCACACCCTGTCTCACCCCAGCCCTGTTGACAGAAAGGCTCAGACCCAAGCCCTTGGCCACCACAGACCGACTGGCACCAGGGAAGCCCACATCCCCCAAGGTGACTGGCTGCCGCCCCACCCAATAGGGACATGTTTTTACTCAACGGTAGGGCAACCCACCCCCACCAGCTGCCAGGAATTGCTGAGGCGTCCCTGTGCCACCCGACCTCAGCCACGGTTGCCCACCCTCCTGGGCGTCGGTGTACACAGGAAAGGGTGACGATGACACCACCCCTCCTGGAACCTTGCGGCTCCTGGTCCCACACGTAAAGTGCCCTATAAATGCTAGTGACTGGTCAGGAGTCCTGAAAGATCTGGCGGCGCCATCTGGACCTGAGGCTGCCCGAGGAGCACTCCGCACAGTCTGGCTGAGGAAGCCACCAGAAGGCCGTTCACCATGGACAAATCCCTTCTGAGCCTCAACTTCCTCCTCTGTAAAACGGGATAATACAAGAACTCCGACCGTGGACCTACAGGTACTCAGGGAGGTGATGAGCCCAGAAAGCCCAGCCGTAAGGGGCCTGGACAGTCCTCAGCCCCCACCTCCCCCGGCTACCTCTCGCACCACACGTGGCAACTGGCTTTAAATAAAGCATTTATTGATTAGTAGAAGCTTGAACAGTTTGCATAATATTTTCAATACAATATCTGGGAAGGATTATTGGAAACCTCCGAAGGCACTAGGGCATCTGACAGTGTCAGTAGGAGAGGTTAGTGACACGGCTAAGACCAGGGCTGGGGGCTAGGGGGGTGGTCCCTGAGCACCAGCCACTGCTGCATGTCCTGTGGGTCTAAGGCCCCCGTCCTGGAGAGTAGGTCTGGGGGACAGAGGATGCAGGGTGAGAAAGGGGACCCACCCCAGGGACCTTGGAGTCAGGTTCTGCCCTGCCCCCCCCCACCCCAACAGCAGTAGGGGAGGCCCTGGGGTGGGGTGGCCGAGCTGGGGCACCTTGGCTTGACCCCTGCCCCCAGGAACAGGAAGGTATGAAAGAGATGATGGCGAGGCCCGACTCCCAGGACATCTGAAGAGGGGCCTGGAGTTTTCAGTGGGAAGTGACCTGGTGACTCAGAGGCAGCAGAGGCCAAGCCACAGCCCGACCCCAAATCCTCCGAGAGGGCCACCTGCAGTGTTTCAGGGGACACATCCCCTCCCTCTGCCCCTCAGGAGCCTCCTCTGCTGGGGGCGTCGGTGAGTACCTCCTAGGTGGCCCCGAGGACAGAACCACACCCCCTAAAGCCCTCCTGCTCCAGCCCAAAGCACGAATGTGGGCACAAGAAGGTGGGGGATCCTAGAGGCCTGTGGGTCCCAGGCAAGTAGGGAGAGGTGGGGTGCACAGGGCCTCTCGCCCCACCATGTCGGCCTCACCCACTCGCCTCCAGCACCTCCCAGAGGTCAGCTCCCTCTTTCCCTCGGGACACTTCCCCTCCACACCCCAGCACATTGCGGGCCTTTCTCATTTCATCCCAGGCCCCCTGCACAGCCCTCTCATCACCCATCGTCCCCCAGCACCCCAGCCTGGCCATCCCCTCCTTCCATCTCCCCTCCCTCACGAGGCTGGCGGCCACTGTGAGGCCAGGGAGGGGAGCAGGGCCAGAGACAGGGCCTCAGACTCCCTCTTCCTCGTCCCAGCGAGCCCCTTGGTAAGACGGGAGGGATCCGCTGGCTTCACAGCACATGATCCTTTTTTTTTTGAGACAGGGCCTCACACCCAGGCTTGAGTGCAGTGGCACCATGATACCTCACTGCAACCTCAAACTCCCGGGTTCAAGCAATTCTCCTGCCTTAGCCTCCCAAATAGCTGGGACTATAGGCACACACCACCACATCCAGCTAATTTTTCTATTTTTTTTGTAGAGATGGGGTCTATGTTGTCCAGGCTAGCCTTGAACTCCTGGCCTCAAGTGATCCTCCCACCTCAGCCTCCCAAAGTGCTTGAATTACAGGCGTGAGCCACCGCACCCAGCCTACACACGATGCTTTTATCTCCCTCTCTCCAAGAAGGATGGCAGGACCCATGAGGGAAACAGAGGCCACAGACAAATGGCAGGAAGGGCAGGGCTCCCAGCCCCCTTCGGCTGTGTCCAGCCCCAGCACAAGGAGGAAAGCCCCGAAACCAGACCCTGCATCCGAGATCATCCCACAGAAGAGAAAACAGGGAGTAATAAAGTGTTGACCAAACCCAATAAAGTGACTCTGGTGGGCCTGTCCCTGCCCAACCCCTGGAGGTGCCACACCAGCCCCTGCCCACCTCCAGCCACAAGGCGCAGATTGGGGTGCTCCCCCCCTAGAGCCCAGCCTGCCTGTGCCTGAGGGGAGCGCCCTGTGTGCCGTGTCCAGCAGAAGCATGGGGCCTGGCTGGCCTAGAACTCCGTCTGCACCCCCGCGCTGTCCTCGGTGGTGATGTGGATGGGGGGACGGCCGCCGGGGCTGGACACCTGCTCCCCGGTCTCCTGGTCACTGGGCTTGGGGGGCTCAAGGTCCACAGCCTTTCCAGGTGGGAGGTGCCGGGGCGAGGTGGGTGGTGAGGCGGCCTCGGGGGCTGCCACGGGCTGGGGGATCTCCTGGGCAGGGGCCCCGTTAAGCAGGGGGCTGGCCGGTGGGGGGCTCTCAGCCCGCAGATCCTGGGCCAGCAGGCCACGGAGCTCAGTGACACTGTCTGGGGATGCAGGGGACGGTGGCTCAGGGCCAGCCTCGAAGGACAGCCCTGCCTCCTCATCCTGGACCACAGAGACCACCTGCTTGGCTCGCCGTCGCTTTTCTGAGAGGGTGGCTGCTTCTGGGGCACCGGGGCTGGGGCTGCCGCCGCCCCCACCACTGCTGCTGTCACCATAGTCTTCACCCCAGTCGATGGGCGCACCCTCGGCCAGCAGGTGCAGGTTGGGGTCGCTGTTGTGCATGACCATGCTGTCCCGGTACAGGTTGTGCTTCCTCTGCACTGCGGCCTCCTTCACGGCTGTGGGGCCGCAGGGAGGGGTGGGACATTCAGTTTGGGCACCACGGCTGCCACTGCGCCTATGCCCAGAGGGGGCCCGCCTCATCCCCCCGGGGGTGTCTGTGACTGGGACGTGCGTGACTAATTCCAGGCCTCACTGCTGAAAGTAGCAGGGCTGCGACGCTAACCCTAGCCCAGGCTGTGATGCTGTGTCATCTGCTCTCTCAGCTGACCCTCCCTGCAAAGCCAAGGAGCTGAGAAGAAAGTAAGGCACAGAGATGCAGGGCCACCCTCCTGGGGCCACACAGCTAACTGGGTCGGCCCAGCCCCTGGGTGTAAGTCTCGGGCCTTTCTTTGCACCTCTGCTGACCCCACCAGCTGCCAGCCCGCCTCCGCTTGGCAGTAATAATCCCAATGGTGGTGGCAGCAGGAGGGGGTTAGGGTTTGGGCTGGACACCCTGCCGGCGCTCACCCTGTAGGATGTCCTTCACGACGGTCTGCAGCACCACCTCCTCGTACGTGTTCTCCACCAGGAGGAACCTGGCGAAGTCCTCAAATATCAGCTCCTGGAACCGGGGCAGCTCCTGCCCGGGCAGGACGGCAGAGACGGGAGGTCAGGGCCGGGGGCAAAGAGAGGGGCGGTGGGTCCCACCCCCACCCGGCCTGAGGGGCTGGAGCAGGTGGGCGCACCGACTTGCAGGTGGGGGCCAGCTTCTTGAGCAGGAAGGGGATGGTGATCTGCAGCAGTGCCTCCCGGAAGAACCTCTTCCGCACGGTGCTGCTGTCGTAGTCGTATTTCTGCAGGGAAGGGGGGGGGGCGGGGTCTTGAGGTCAGTGGGCCCCACCAGCCCTGGCGGGAGGACGGAGGCCAGTGGGCTGACCTCAGAGTTCTCCTCTGCACGAGGGGACCAGTGGCACACCTCCTCGCAGAGGCGGCAATCCTAGTGGTGGCCAGGGATTGGGCTCAGGGCTTGGCCACGCACAGGGCAGGGCAGGGCCACTCACCTTCAGCACACGCTCCAGGATGCGCTGGATGGACGTGCACAGCTCCTCCTTGGTGGGCCCCTTCCCCAGCTCCTGGTGCAGGAGGGTCTCGAAGGTGTACACGGCATTGTCCATTTGCTGTAGGGCACACCACGGGGCACGTGAAGCCCCTTCCTATGTGCCACTGAGGGGTCCCCAGCCAACACCCCCAAGGCCTGCCAGGGAGGAGTGGAGAGCTCACTTGTTCACCCACCCACACATTAACTGAGTGTCCATCATGTGCCTGGCACAGCGCTGGGCACAGGGCAGTCCTGCCTCGAGGGACCAGGAAAGTGCTTGGGGGAGCAAAGAGAGCTTCCCGGACGAAGGAGCCTCTCGCTGAGAAGCGAGCAGAGCAGGAGAGAGCACGCAGGGGCGTGTGGTGATGGGCTGCGGCAGGCGGTGAGCGGGGCTGGGGTGGGGGCAGCAGCCTCAGGCTCACCTCCCGCATGTGGATCTGGGCCCGCTGCTTGAACACAGACGTGCTAGACACATCGAAACGCTGCTGCAGCCCATCCAGCCGCAGCGGCTCCATCTTCTCGTAGCAGCTCTGCATCTTCAGGGGGTGGTACGCCAGCTGGGACAGCTTCTCCATGTACTGCAGGGAGGTGGGGCCGTGTGGGCCTGAGCTGGGCCGCCTGAGTGGCCAGGCAGCCCCGCAGCGCGGCACACCCCCACTCTGCCTGGGCCTTCAGCGTCCAGGCCCTGGGGCTGGCGCTGGCTGCCAGGGACGGCCACCGGGGGTGGTGCCCACAAAGGGAAGCCTGGCAGGGCCCAGGACAGAGGACGAGGGAGGCAGGGGAGCATGTCCAACAGCACAGCGCTGTGGAGACGCCAGTCTGGGTGCTGGGAGAAGGTTCTCTTCCCTTCTGGGGTGCCGGGTGACCTTGGGCAAGTCTTCGCCCCCTCAGAGCCTCCGTTTCCTCAGCCTCGAAATTGGGAAGTGGCTTTTCGTGATCCCTAATCTAATGATTATTATTGTCCGCGGACTCCCAGATTTGGAGTGTAGAGGAGGACGCTTAGATACGGGATAAATTGTATCCACACCTGACGACTGTGGGCTCCAGGCAACCAACTGCCCCAAAACGGGGGTGGGGAGGGACACTGACCCCAAGAGCCAGAGAAACGGGGGCAAGTGAGAGAGGGGCTGTCTCCGTGTGGAGGGCTCGTGACTGGGTGGTCACGTCACTCACCTCTGAAGCTGGCCTTCCTGTCCCTCTCCCTCCCTCTTCGCAGTTAAATTATTTAATGTTTTAGCACCGTATAAAGGCAGATGGGGGGTTAATGTTCCCTCTTTCTTCTAACTGCTGCCCCCTCCCCCACAGAACTTCCCACAGCTTTGGCCTCTGCCCTGGGACCCGCCCCCCCATCTACAGGGACTGCCTGGGAGGGGAGTGGCTGCCCTGAGTCCCACGGCAGGAGGCCCTGCCCTGCCCTCCCCTCGCCTGGGTGACACGGCCTCACCTCCCCCAGCTTGTCGATGCCACCCTCGTTGATGACGTTCAGGTTCATGTCGGTGACCTCCTTGAAGAAGACGTCCCGCACCTCGGTGAAGCCCTGGCTGGTGGGCACCATCAGCGCCTCCAGGATGGACGGGATGTAGGGCTGGACGTGGTTCCGCACGCACACCTCCGCCTTGGGCAGGATGAAGCCTGCGCCGGGGAGTCACGTCAGCAGGGCTCCCGGAGCACCTCCCCGCCACCCCAGAGCCCGGATGCGGGAGGCATGCTGTCCTACTACTCTTAAAGAAAACCGCGGTGGCGACATTAGCAAGCTGAACGACTCCTGACGAACAGCTGATAACGACATAAATCCATGCGGTAAACACAGCAGGGTGTTCTAAGACTGGACCCTGGTATTTCTGAAACCGTGACAGCAAGAAACTAAGAAAACTGCTAGTCCAAAAGCGATAGCAGTTTTCTGCTTAGCTAGAGGTAGAGAAAAAACTCATCTTTGGGAGTCTTGAACAAAAAAACAGAAAAACACTTTAGTAGATTCAATGAACTTCTCAGTTTTATAAAAACCCAGCCACTCGTGCTCCGGAATGCTGCGGCCTGGAGCTGCGTAATTACATAAAAGGCTGTCCTCCTGGTGGGCAGGGACCATCTCCAGAACAGTCTCACCAATGCCTTTCTACCCAGGGGAATTTTGACATCCACCCCCAGCCGCCGCACAGCGAAAGTTGTTTGTTCCACAGAATAAATGTCAGCTCTCAGTGTCCTCTCCAGCTCCTAAGGAATAGCTGGTAAATGTCACCCACAGGGAAGCGACGACTGCTAAAATTGCACTCAGCGGATGCGTTATGGGGACAACCCCATCTGCCTGGGAACAGAAAGGAGCGTAACTGACCGGGGAAAGTTACACTTGCTGGAAATAAATCATCCGAGTCCACTAATATGACACGTGGTAAAATCTGTGCTGAATCAAAGATGACCGGAGGACGAGAATTTTGATCTTGGCCAGCTCACACCTGTAATCCCAGCACTTTGGGAAGCTGAGGCGGGAGGATCCTGTGAGGCCAAGAGTTGGACACAAGCCTGGGCAACATAGTGAGACCCTATTTCTACAAAAAATAATTTAAAAAATAGCCAGGCATGGTGGCATGCTCCTCCATCACCAAGTTGGCTCAGGAGGCTGAGGCGGGAGGATCACACGCGCCCAGGAGTTCAAGGCCGCAGTGAGCTATGATCACACCACTGCACTCCAGCCTGGGTGACAGAGTAAGACCTCCTCTCTTTAAAAAAAAAAAAAAAAAATGTTGATCTTTAAGAAATAACATCCACAAAACAACTCATAGGAGCTGTTTGGAGTAATAACAGCGCAGACTGGATTCTGATTTTTAAAAACTATCAACAAGCAAGTCATTGCTGGGAAATTGACGTGGATCATGAAATAAAAAGGAAGTTCACCGTGACGCCTGGATGATCTGGGCACTGTCGGGCCCAGCGAGGACACGGGCGTGGCGAGGGGACTGCCCACCTCGGATCTTACTGGCCAGGTGCTCCTTGGAGGTGATGATTTGGTCCATGTCCGTGCGGATGACGGCCTCCATGGCCGGCCGGGCCAGCTGCAGCTTGGACAGCACCTCCTCGAAGCAGGCCTTGGCCTGCTCATACACCATGCGGTACACGGCGTCTGAGATCTGCAGGCAGGGCGGCAGCGTCAGCACCAGGGCTGAGGGCACCAGGCCGGGCGCAGACCCCGGCCCCCACCCCGCTCCAGGGTCCCAGGCACGCCCACCTGGATCCACTGCCGCTGCCGCTCCTGCGGTTTCCCCTTCAGCCGGGGGGCGAGCTCTGCCTTCAGCTCAGGGCCCAGCTCCTCCATCACCAGGTTGCTGAGGATCTGGGTCGGGAGGCACAAGCCAGGGGAGGGTTGGAGCCTGTCGGGCTGGCACCTTTCTCCCCACGTCCCAGCAAACATGGTCCCTCAACCCCCCACCCTGGACTTGGCCCTTTGCTGCCCACTTCCACTGCCCTCTCTACTGAGTGTCATCCCCATGGGTCCCAGATGCATCTGTTTGGGTATCCTACAGGACCCTCCAACTCAGGGACCCACCTCAGGGCCTTTGCACACGCTGCCACCCCTGCCTGGAATATGGCACTCCCTCCCCGCTCTGCCTGCACGTGGAAGTATGTGTTTATTTGCTGAACGTCCATTTATCCTGCTAGACAGAGAGCTCCCAGCGGGCCAGTGCTGTGTCCATACTATTCACAGCTGCACCCTGGCCCCTAGCCCAGGGTAGGTGCTCTGTAAGTGATTAAACAAAATAACAAGTATCTCTACTTGCATCAGCCCCCACTTGTCGAAATCTGAGCTTGTCTCCTTCCAAAGATGCAGTGCCCCGGAGCCTCATCTCTGCACCGAGCCCCCTACTCTGTGGGGCCCTGGGGTGACTTCCAAGGTCGCCCCACCAGTCCACCTGGCCTCACCTGCACCTCGTTCCCGCACAGCATCTCCCACGTGCCGTACAGCTCCTTAGACTGGCGGTACATGCGGATGGCGTCCGTGAACGCAGGGCCCTCCACCTTGGAGTCCTCGGGGATCCCTGCGCAGGAGAGGGACAGGGAGGGGAGGTCAGCACGGTGGCCCAGTGGCCTCTTCCAAGACCAACTGACAGACTGACCAGATCCCCCCCACGCACAGCAGGGGGGGCAGCTGTGACCCCTGCTGCCCTCGTCGTGGTCACGGCAGTGGCTGTAGTGATGGAGAAATAATGACACCAACAGCAACGGGGCCACCTGCAGGCCACCTCCTTATCCCCTTAAATCCTCCCAACCACTCCAGACCTGGCGCTATCGTTGACCTAATTCACAGGTGAACAGACAAACCGACTGGAGGTCAGGCCACTGGCCTAGGGTCTCGAGGGCAGTAAGTGGCCGCCCAGGATGGCTCTAGAGGCACCCAGAGACCCTTGCTCGACCCCCGGCCCCCCCTTGCTGCTGGGTCAGGGCTCTGCAAACTGTGCCTGCAAAGGCCAGCCAGCATGTAGTCTCAGCTTTGCAGCCGGACGACCCGTGCTGGGCCTCGGCTCCGCCGTCACGGCACGAGCACAGCCACAGACTGCCGGCAAGCGAATGCGCGTGGCTCTGTTCTGCTCACCTGTATTGATCAGAGGCAATGGCTGCATTTGACCCGTGGGCCACAGATTGCTGAACCTCGTTCTAGATCAGTGAACCCAAAAGGGCCTCAGTTTCCTTTTCTGAATAGCGGGAACAATGCCACTGGCCCGTCCTCACATGTCCGCTGGGAAGCACCACAGGCCACAGTGAACCGTGGAGTCCCAGGCAGAGCCGGGCCCACCCAGCACTATCCCCGCGCGGCACCTCAGCGACTGACGAGCTGCTCGCCACCCGCCAGGCCGGGGTCTGCCTCATTCCCCTCTGAGTGTCCAGGTCAGCACCTGGCATTGGTGCTAGAACTTTATTAAAGAATAAATAGAAGGGTTTACTATTGATGATGACTAGAAAAACCATTATTTGTATATTCTCGTTGTTGTTGCTGCTGTCAGCGGCCCAGATGCCAAGCAGGTGGGTCAGTGGTCGAGGCAGGGACCTCCAGACCCCGCGTGGGCAGCTGCGCAGCAGGAAGTCGCAGCGTCTGATGGGGGAGCGTGTGGCTAAGCACCACTGAGCCGGGCGGCAGGTGGGCTCCCCGGCCGCGGCCGCTGACCGCTATGTCCCCAGAGCCCAGGAAGGGGAACTGGCAGCCTGTGCACCAGAAACCGGCTCCCACGGCAATGACTACAGGCTGAGTCACCCCCACAGAGAAAAAGCCCCTCTCGGGCATGGAGGAACCCTCCCTCCCTGCTCCAGCCGACCGCAGGAACCACTGCCTGTCAGAGCCAGCGGGGAGCTCCGGGGGTGGAAACTGAGGCCCAGCGCCCATCCCCGCAGTGGCGGCTGCCTGGACTGGGATGGGGGCGTGAGGGGAGGCTGGCCCCTGCGTTTCAGGGACCCGAGGTCAGGCAGGAGTGACAGGAGCAGAGCCTCGGGGCGGGGCCTGCCCACCTGGCCAGGGGAGGACGTGCCCACCGGGCCCTCAGGAGGCACGGTCTCCTGGAGACCAAGTTTTGCCTGGAAAATCCAGGCAGCGTGGTACAGGCGGGCTGTCCCTGGGGGGCAGAAGTCACATTCTGCACGCACCGATCAGGGTGCCGGGCGGGGCCGCTTCCCGGCAGGCAGGGCTGTGAGGCAGCGGAGGGCGGCGGCTGTGCCCGAGCCCGGCTTGGACCTGCACACTCAGCTGCTGGTTTCGCCAAGTTTGGGGGTCACCCCTCCCGAGTCTTCCCATGTGCTTCCCCCAAATTCACAGCTTGCAGTTCTAACCTGCAGCACCTCAGAAGGCGACTGCATTTGGACACAGGGCCTTACAATAAGTTAAAATGATGGGATTAGGGTGGGGGCCAGAGTCCAACACGACTGGTGTCCTAAAAAGCAGCAGCGATTTCTTCCTAAAGGAAGAGGTAACGTGGCACACAGAGGGACCCACGGGGAGGAGACGGCGGCCGCTTACACGCCAAGGAGAGCAGCCTCAGGAGAAACCAACCCTGTGACACCCTGACTCAGACTTCAGCTTCCAGACCAAGAAAATAAACTTCTGCGTGAGCCCCCGGCCTGTGGCGCTTTGTCATGGCAGCCTGGGAAACAGACGCCAGCCCTGAGACACCAGCTCGCTTAATCCTCGCCGCCCTGTGAGGGAGGGGGGCTCCCCGCCCCATTTTCCCGATGGAGACGTTGCGGCTCAGACAGGCAGAGTCACAAGGACACGCGGTGAGGGAATGGCAGGCCCCGGGCTCAAACCCAGCTCCGCAGACTCCAGCCAGACCTGGAGCCTTCCTGAGAAAGGAAACTGCATTCCTCAGCCCGGGGCAGCAGGCAGAGCGGCCACGGTCAGACAGGAAGGGGCCCTGACCTCTGCCCCAGGCCCACACCCGTGCCCGGCTGCCTCCTGCCACCTCCAGCTGCTCCAGGAATGCAGGATGCGAGGGGGCCGGGGACAGCTGGCGTCCACCCAACTTGGCCTCCTTCCCCACCCGCCCCCCACTTCCTGGCAGCCCCTGGAGTGAGCAATTCCAGGCTCCACAAATTCCAGGCCCAGCCTCTGAGACGGAGGAAGCAGAGAACTTTCTCACAGTCCTCAGGGCGCAGGAAAGGCCCCCATCTAAAACCCGCCTCCTCCGCCCCAGCCCTGGGGTGAGGGTGCCGCCACGGGACACCTTCCTTCCCCGGTCCGAAGCTCTCCTGGGCCAGCCTCCTGCCACAGCACCCCAGACCCCAGGGGCTCCCCGACAGCCTCCGGCTGAGCGCCCACTACGTGCCAGGCACACGCCAAGGGCTCTACCCAAGCCCGCCTCTTTGCTCCTGCCAGTCGTCTCCAGAGCTCGAGTTCATCGCCATCCCCCTGCACACGGCGGGGCGTCCAGTGGTGACTCCTCCCCACCTTGCTCCGTGCCCACCCTCTCCCCACCCGACCCCGCCAGGCCGGGTCAGCCATGAGCCTTGGAAGCCTGCAGGGATGGTGCTGAGCCAGGGGCTGGGGGAGGGGGCAGGTGCCCCAGGCCAGGCAGCCAGAGCCCCGAGTGCCCCTGCCTGGTCACAGCCCAACGGCCCCCAGGGATCTGGGGATAGGAGGCCCTTTGTGGGCTGCAGGGCCCAGCCCAGGTAGCAAGGGTTGGCCTCACTCAAGGCCTGGTTCCTCCCGCGTGGCAGATTCCAGATGGGGCAGAGGTGCCCCTGGAGAGTTGAGTAGGACGGGTGGGATGAGCCAAGTCCCCGTAGTGGTGGCCCGGAGGCCATCAGTGTCTACTCTGTTCCTCTGCCTCCACCCCTGTGTGGAGCTGTGCCCAAGGGTGGGGTGGGGGAGGGGCAGGGTCCTTCCCCAAGGCCAGATGACCAGGAAGAGCTCAGGGTCCAGGACAGAGTTGTCCCTGCTGCAAGGGCAGAAAGGCCCCCAGTGCCTCGCTCTCAGTTGCGGAGACAATCCTAATCCTACGCCTTCCGATCCAACTCCGAAGAGCACTGTAAGGTCCTTCCAGACCTGACCCCAGAGCCTGTTCCAGCCCCATTCCAGGGCCCCTCCTCCTGCCTCAGGGCCTGGGTGGCTCATCCGCTGGGCCTTCTACCACCCTGGGGCTTGGGGCCTCCCTTCACACTGGCCACTGCCTCTGTCTGGAACACCCTCCTCTCCACACCTGTTCTTCCTTCAGCTCTCAGCTGAACCATCACCTCCTCCAGGGAGCCTGCCCTGATTGACCCCTCACCCACACATGTGCACCCTCAACACTCCCTGGGTGGGTGGCTCCCGCCCAGCACCCAGCAGAGCTGTGACTCAGCACTCTGTGTCCTCATCTGTTCAGCATCCGTCTCCCACCCCAGACTGCTGGCTGCAAGAGGGCAAGGACAGGCCCTGCTCCCTTGCAGCATCCCCAGTGTCCAGATCTGTGCCTGCCTCAGAGTAGACACTAAAAATGCTTGTTGGACAAATAAACAAGCTGGAAGAGCCACCACACAAGTTTACAGATGAGAACAATGAGGCCCTGAGGGAGGAAGTGAAGTTCCCAGATCTCCAGGCATGTTGGTGGCAAAGAAAGGAATAATACAATTTTTTTAAAAAACTGGGCCAGGTGTGGTGGCTCATGCCTGTAATCCTAGCACTGTGAGAGACCACGGTGGGAGGATCACTTGAGGTCAGGAGTTCCAGACCAGCCTGAGCAAGAGCAAGACCCCATCTCTACTAAAAACAGAAAAATTAGCCAGGCACAGTGGCGCGCACCTGTAGTCCCAGGTATTCAGGAGGCTGAGGTGTGAGGATCGCTTGAGCCCAGGATTTGGGGTTGTTGTGAGCTATGGTGACACCACTGCACTCTATCTGGGGTGACAGAGCAAGACTCTGTCTCAAAACAAACAAACACACACTTTACCAAGCATGGAGTGGACTCTCTGAATCCTCACAAATCCCCTAAGACACGAGATCATCCCCATTTTACAGAGGCTCCAAGAGGTAAGTCAGTCTCTGAAGGTCGTATTGCTAGGAAGTGGCAGAATCAGGATTGCGATTTTGTAACCCAGTGTTCAAGGGCTCGACAACCACACCTCCTGTGAACAATTTCCTAATTTTTTCCTGAGCAACACAGAACTGTATTTGTCAAGTAAGAAGATTAAGGGCGTTATTACAACCGTTTCTTACAACTCCAGAAGGGAAATTAGAACAGCTCATAGAGCAGGGATGCCACACCACACTCGGCCACTAGGCGTCCCCATTCAGCACACAACCCAGACACAGCCCCTCTGCGGCGCGCGCTCACCGTTGTTGCAGTGCCGGATGCAGTCCTGCAGCACAGCCTGCCACTTGTCCTGCTCGGCTTCCGTCATCATGCAGAAGTAGTAGTGACGCGCGTAAGGATGCCAGAGGATGAGCGGGAACTGCGTGGGGCACTTCAGGATGGGGGCGCTGCCCGATTTTGACGTGGTCCCTGCGGAGACAGCGTCTGCTGAGCAGCTGCCCTCAGTGGTTCCCTGGGCCAAGGATGGCAGGGGGCTGCGCCCTCGGCCCCGGCCCAGAGAAGGCTGGCCTGTCCTGGGGTGACCAGCAAGCCCGTGCGGTGGTGGCAGCCTTCTTTCTGGCCGTGTGCGCCACAGCCCGGCGGAAAGAACCCTGGAATCGGGCATCTGTGTAGACCAATTTCTTAGAGCTGGCAGTAAGTCACACCCGCCTCCCTCCTGGGTAAGTCGTACACTCGGCGTGTGGGGCGCGAGTAACACGGGTCAGAGCCCTCAAGTCCAAAGGCCGAGCGCGCCCTTCTTGGGTTTCCCCCCAGATTCCAGCTGCAGGGGCCAAAGTGGGGTTTAAACGTCCCAGGGGGAGGGAGGCACGTGGAGTAGGGGAAACAGAATAAACCTAGAGGAATTTTTCTCTATTTTGTCCTCGCAGACATTCAAGATGCAGCGAGATAGCTGGCCCTGGGCTGTGACCCCGCCGCTGTTGTTAGTAATACGACGACAGTTCTTCTCGCCCTGGCTCTGGGTCGGCCTGTGCTGGGCTGGGTGCAACGGGGTCAGTCCCCCGAGCGCCTGTGTGTGCAGATGGGGAGGAAGCTGAGGGTCGGGGGGACATGACTTGCCCGAGCAGACGCAGCAAAACGGAACCAGGGTCAGGGCCGGGATCCAGGCTCCCGCCAAGCCCTCTGCCCCCACGGGGCCTTTGCTCCCACGTCCCAGCTGGGACCTGCCCCCCAGTTCCCAGGGATCATCTGAGAGGCAGGCATTGCTCCGGTAAGGCTCGGGCAGAGGCTCGACCAAGGCAAGGTAGAAACAGGCCGCCTAGAAGAAAAACTCCTCCCAGGTGCAGGGTCGACCCGCCAGTTTACAAGCAGGGTCACCGACCATCTTCTCCCGGAGGCTCTCGAGGACTCAGGGAGGTGGGAGGGTAGAGAGCGAGGTCCCCATTCCACACTGTGGGACGCAAGGCTCAGGAACTGGCAGGACTCAGGTGGGGGCCCACATTGGTCCAGACCCAACCACTGCGTGGCCTTGGGCAAAGCGCCCCCCTCAGGCCTATGAGGCCTCTCCTTTGAGGACTCAGGTTGTGCTTGGCACCTGCCAAGAGCTCTACGCTTAGCTCATCTCGCTGCAAACGAGGGGCCTAGAACAATGGGCTCAGGGGCCCCCTCCCCTGGCCGGCTCCTGGGGCCTCACGCAGGCATCTCGCATGCGGCGGTCCCTTACCTGGTAAGGAGTTGCCAACGAGCTCCAGGTACTGGTCCAGGGAGGTGAGGATTTTGTAGCCTGCACTGTTGATGATGGCTCGGGGTGGGACCTGCCGCTCATAGGCCTGCGGGGACAAGAGAGATGGTCCCCAAGGTTAAGCATGTGGCCAAGCCCAGATCCCGTCTTCAACTCTGGCTCCAGGGCCCTACTCAGTGTTGTTGCCCAAGGTGGGAAGGGGGAGGAGCGGGAAGAGGAGGAGGCAGGAGAGGAACAGAGGGAAGAGGAAGAGTCCGACTGTCACAGTGACTAGCGACAGCATGGTGCAGCATCCTAGACCTGGGCTCGGGGCTCAATTCCTGGCTCCACTGAGTAGTGTCTGTGTGAAGCTGAGGACGAGCGTGCTTGACTTCCTATGCTCCAGCTCCTCATCTCGAAAACCAGGGTAGCCTCTGTTCCTACCCCACTGAGCTGGGTGAGGACTGAGTGCGAGAACCCACGGTGCCTGGCGAGGGGGCTGCTGTTATCATCACTAGCGCTGCTCTCGGCTGTTCCCCACAGCTCCGCTAGTGGAGTGTTGGTTACACACCAGGCTCTGTGCTAGAGCGCTGCGTGTCTCAGTTCCCACAATCAAACAGGTGGATTAGCCACAAGTTCACACAGCTGGGAAGTAGCAGACCTAGGGCATGAACCAGGGATGGCTGCCTCCAGAGCCCAGGGTCTTTGACCATTACCCTGGACTTCCCACCGACTTCCTAGGTTCTGAGAGTCACACCAGTGTCCTTTGGAGGAGAATTAGGTCTAGACTCATCATTTCTTACATCAGCTGGGGGAAAGCAGTTCTGATGTAATAGCTCGTACAGCAGGGCTGCCACGCAGCTCCCTACCACTAGGTGTCACTGTTCAACACGCTCCCGAGAGTGGCTCAGAACCTCTATGGCAATAATTTGCAAAGTGTGGTCCCTGATCCTCAACACCACCCTAGAACTTGTTAGAAATGCAAATTCTTGGCCCCACCTCAGACCTGAATCAAACTCTGGGGGTAGGCCCCCCACAACTGTTTTGCAACAAGCCCTCCAGGTGATTCCGATGCGTGCTACTCCTCTGGGCACGAGGTTGCCACCGGTTTTATGTCGCTCTAACACTGATCTGCCATGAAACAGAGGGAACAGGCCTGTCCTTTTGGCTGCTCTGCAGAAATGTTTGGTAGAAGAAATCAGGTTAGTGGCTCAACTAGGTGGAGCGTCCTCAAGGGCCCAAAGCAAAGATAAGGCACAAGCAGCTGCCATCCCTTCCAGACAGCCACCCACGGCAGGCCGGGGAGTGGCCAGACTGTTCTCAGCAGCTCACTGGCTGTCAGAGCCAGGATGGGAGGGGTCCGAGGACAGGCAGGAAGCCCAGAGAGGAAGGAGGCTGAGGTGGGAGGAGGAACTGGGGCGAGGGCCCTGGAGATGGAGGGACACAGGGACTAAAGAGCGATCAGGAGTGGGGGGAGCTAGTGACGGTTATGACGGAGAGTCAGGGGTGACCCCAGAGATGAGAGTGAACTGCCACTCAGAGAAGGAACGGGGGAGCAGGCGGCTCGAGGAGATGAGGGGCTGAGGTTGCGCTCTGGCGCTGGCGACAGTGCGGGGTCACACCGGGTGGCGGGCTGTGAGGCAGGGTCTGGCGCCTCAGGTTGGGAGTGAGGGTGTGTGGACAGAAGCCCACATGGCGGCCGGGAGGAGTGGGGCTCAGTGCCGCGCCACGGCCGGCGGGGGCCTTACCACTTTGTTGTCGTGCAGCACCAGCCCGTAGTTGTGCGGCACGAGGCTGAAGCGGTTCCGCCACTTCTTGCTGTCCTCCTGGTACTGGAAGAGGTTCCCCGAGAAGATGACCCGCTCGTCCAGCGGCACCTGAGGGTGACAGGGGTGGGGAGTGAGGCCTGGCCTCCCCGACTGCCCAGGTGGGGAATGGGGTCCCCCAAGAAGGTGACTGCCGGCCGGCAGAGCCTGCGGGCTCACCCCCTGCTGAGCACAATCCGGCCCATTTGGCAGAGAAGAGCGAGGTTCGGGGGCATGAAGGGGGCCGCGAAGGGGCTCACCAGGCTCTCCCACTCCATCCTGGCCCTGGGCAGGCACCGCCACCTTGGGCTGGGTGTGGGGAGCAGGCAGCTTCCCCCACCTACCCCCGGCTGCTGCAGCCACGGTGCAGGGCAGTTAGTCCAGCCACGGGGGACACACCCACAGGCCAGGACTGTGAGAGCCCCGGTGCCTGGGCAAGTCTCTCCCTGGCTCTGGGCCTCAGTTTCCCCTCAGGGCAACAAAAACTTGAACAAGGTGGCTCCAGAGAGCTGCAGTTCTGACAGCTGACAAGACGGATCCGAGTCTGGGTGGGGCTGGAGGGGGCCTCGGTCTGGGGTGTTTGATGTCTGACCTGCGTCCTGGCAGGCTGGTGACATGCATGGGCTGCAGAAATGCCCAGACCTTCCTACAAAACCCCATCTCTGCCTGATGCACAGTGTGACTTTGGGCATGTTTTAGCACTTGTTTGAGCCTCAGTTTCCTCATCTGTAAAATGGGGACAGTGATAGCTGGCACCTGACGGGCAATAGGGGCACAATACGCAGGAGCCGCTGTGACCACTATTAGCACTCGGAGTCTATGTGACAGTCTGCCAGCCCAATGATGGACTGATTTGGGGATGGGCTCCCAGCCCTTGCACCGGGGCCAGGAGCCGCAACTGAAGCTATGGCCATCCAGGTGCAAGCACTTTCTGAGCAGACAAGCACCAGGAAGCTTCTAGAAGGGAGATATAGAAGCCACAGTGGAAGAGGCTTCGTCCTGGATGGGAGGAAGTCAGGGAGGTCTGGTGTTCCTGTTTCTTAGCAAATTCTATTTGTTCTATGATAAATATCATGCCCTTTGCAAAAAGAAATACTTACATGCACTAATGAGGAAAAGTATTATTTTAATTGTGCACACACCTCCCGGCTTCTGGGCTCCGAGACCCCAGCCCTGTCTCATCTGACCCTGGTGCCCTTCCCCACGTCCTCCTCCCCAGCTCCTCAGCTCCCTCCCTGCTGCTCTTCAAGGGGAAACAAAGCACTCTTGCAAGAGGAGAGCCCATTGTGCTCAGACAATAGGACCTGCAGGCGGCTTCCTCCAGGATAAAAATATTCTCAGGAAAAGAAAATGGTTCCCCTGACCACCCCCCCAACCTCCCACCGCACGCAGTGGGCTTTGCCCAAACCGCAAAGCTGGCTGTGGCATCCACATTCAGTGGCCCACATTTAGACCTCCTAAGCCCAGCTCTCAAATCCCTGAGTCCTGTCTTTTCTAGAAAGAAAGAGCAGACAGAGCTCTCCTACTACAGCTGGACTTGTGTGCTCCTGCCTGGGGAGGAGCCCGGGGCCGCGATGGACCTAGGGACTTAGGATGGACCTAGGGACGGGGCTCAGGGACCTGGTCCCGGAGGAGGCTGCGCAGAAGCGAGCTCCCAGCCCAGGGGGACTCGGCACCCCCACCCCCACCATGCGGATCCTGGGGCAGCTCTCGGCTGAGGGTTTGGGTTTTATTTTTAAGACTTTCAAATGGCAGAGTCGTGTTTCAGTTGGGAGGCCTGCGGGGAGTGAAACGGAACTCACAGGCAGAGTATTTTAGACTCTGCAAAGCTCTCGGAGGCCACGATCCGCCGTGGCTGCAGCCTTGCACCACGGGAGCCCGGACAAGCGCCGCCACCTCTCCAAGCCTCAGTGTCCCCATCTGTGCTGTGGGCACCGTCACAGCCCCTCCCTCAGACGGGGATCAGCGGGCCCAGGGCACCTGCTGTTTTCACTATTCTTATTATTTCTGTTTTTATTATTACTATTTTATCCTCATGATTACTATTTTCACCTTATTGCTTCTGATACAAACTGCTGCTGTGATGAGGCTGGCGACTGATGTTGCTATTTCTATTACGATGATGCTATTGCCAGGACTCGACACCGTGAACATCAGTCTCCCGAGCGGCGCAGTGGGACCAAATCCTGCTTTTCGGGGACGTGGGTTTCGTTTCTCTCTCCTTGCTCGCACACCACTCTCGCCCTTCCCACGACTGGTACGCGCCCTTGCGAATGGAAAGCTCGCTCTCACGCAAGACAAATGCCTGGTGCCGTCGGCCGGTCCCCACTGTCTTGGATTATTGGGACCCGCGCTGCCTGTGACATTTCTTTCCAGATGGGGACCAGTTCTGCTCGCCCAGGCTGTGTGCCAAGGCCTCCTTTCCTTTCCTACCACACAGGTGTCACCTGCCAAATACCCAGGCTAGGCCACATCCAGGCACCTCTGCCCCTCTGCTGTCACCGAGTGAGATAATGTCATGATGCCAGAGGAAGAGACGGCCTTTCCTGGGTCCCAAAGCAAAGAAAGGGGCGTGTGCTGCTCTGAGAGGCTCCGACACCAGCCTGACTCCCCCCGGCTGGCAGGCGGTGGTCCCCGCAGAAAGGGCCCTACTGGCAGACGGAAGCCTGGCTCCGGTCCTGCCTCCGCCATCCTGGACAAGCCATTGGAAGGCTCAGCTCCGGGACTTTGCACTTGCCATTCCTTCGGCCTGATATTCTTTTCCCACCAACCTCTTCTTCTACTGTCAGGTCCTCAGCCGAGATGGCCCTTCTTCTGGGAAGCCCTCGGGGGGGCCACCCAAGCGAGGTCAGGCCTCCACTGTCTGCCTTCACCTTGTCATCTTCGTGGCTCGCATTTTATTGTGCAAATGGCAGTAGACTGTCCGTCTCCCCGAGCATCTGCGGGGCCGGCGAGGGCGGCGTGGCCCCAGCACTGACCTGACAAGTCAATAACGTTCCTCCGGAAAGACCTCGGTCTCCCTCCAGCCTGCGAGCAGCTCTCCCGCTGCCAGAGCCCCAGCTGCTCCTCCAGCTGGGAGGACACCAAAGGGGACAGATCCCCAAAGCCAGGCCAGGTGACCGCGGGCTCTGAAGAGAGCTGTTGGGATTCCTGCCCCTCCGGTCTCACGAGGCCATTTCCAGTCATTTGCTTTGGGGGAGGGGAGCGAAACGAACCGAACCTCCCAGTCTGGGGCCCCCTCGGCTTCTCTCTGCTGCCTCTCCTGGTCCCTCGGCTATGCCCCCGTCCTGCCCACACCTGTCCCCTTCCTGAGGGGCCTTGCCAATAATCCGAATCCTGTCTGGCCTTTGAGCCCCACAAAGCCCCCGCCCCCCACAAAGCTGCTCTGACTTCTCTGGCCCGTGATGACTCTTCTCTCTGAACGCCACTTCACAGCCGGAGAAACTGAGGCTCAGCAAAGGGACACCGCGTGTCTGAGGTTACCCGGCAAGTCAGGACTCAAACCCCTTAGTAATTCCACCTGCTCCCCTCACACGCCACTTCGTCACTCACCGAGTCCTGCCACAGCCCTGTGCGGGAGGAACCCATTAGCCAGATGAGGAGACTGAGCCTGGCGGGTTGAATCAACTGCCCGAGCCACCGGCTAGTGACCGCATCTGGACACAGGTCCTCCAAGTCCTTCCCCGCCAGACCCCGGGCTGGAGAGGGCAGGCGCCGCGTCCGGCTGCACGCCCGGCTGGGGAGGGAGGGCTCCGTCCCTCCCGTGTGGCGCTGCCCCAGCATCCCCCGGCTGAGCACAGGGTGACGCGGCAGCCAATGGGACCGGGAGGGGAGGGGAGCCAGGGGAGCAAGGACAACTCCGCAGCCCACCAGTCACGGAAATTCAGCCACTAATGACCTGAGCGCCAGGCACTGGGGTCCCCGGGCAGACCTGGCTCGTGCCCCACTTCTAGGGGGAATTGGCTCAGCCGGGCAGATCCCCGGCGGGAAGGCCGAGGGTGCTCTGCACAGCGGCCACTGGCCAGCAGCAAGCAGCCCCAGGGCCACCACTCAGCCACCGCAGAGCCCGGCCACCTTCCTCTGCCCCTAGCCATCCAGGGGGCAGAGGGTGAAGGTTGCTGAAAGGGAACGACCCCAGCCCTGGGACATGTGGTGCCCTCAAACAGGACTTCCCCAGGCTGACACAGAGGCCCCCTGCACCATCCCCAGGGGAGCAGGGGCTGGCCCGTCACCTTGAGCCCTCCGCGGGGGACAGGGAGCCACACCTGTGCTCCCGATATCTCCTCCCCTCCTCCTCACCACTCGTCCCCAGCCCGGTGCCACGTCAATCACAGGGTCCCCCCCAGAAGGCTTTGCTTGCCTCCCCCGGCCCACACTGGCCCTTGGGCTGGAGCCAGGCAGCTTCCAATCACCCTGGGCAAACAGTCCTACTACTAACAGAGGGATGAGGACAAGGCCGGTGACAACACCTTCCCCACTCCTGGCACCATTCCCCCATGAAGGGGGTGTTCTCATCCCATTTGGCGGATGAGTAAACTGAGGCTCTTGTAGGAGGAGCTTGCTTGAAGCCCCAGAGCCCCACTCGAGGGTGAGGGGCTGAGCTGGAGGGAGCCACCCACAGCAAACGAAGGGGCCTTGACACCCGACCCGGGTTATCCACCTATTCAGAAGCAGACCCCTAGGGACCATCATGACAACAACGGGAAACTGAGGCCCAGAGAAGTGAAGGCCCTCGCCCGGGGCCATGTGGCAAGGGGGTGGGTGGCAGAGCCGGCCCCGACCCTCAGCGCCCCTCACCTTGCGCCAGAGCAGCTGGGCCTGCGGCAGCCCCGTGCCCTCGATCTCGTGGCGCATGCTGCTGAACAGAGCCACGCCATACTGGTCTTCGTAGAAGTGCAGGAACTCCCTCAGGATCTTCCCGGTTTTCTCTGCAAGGGAAGGACAGAGTGTGAGGTCCCCGTGGGTACGATGCCCAGCGAGCCCCCCAGGCAGGACGTCAGCAAAGCCCCAAACTCCTGCGCGTGGGACCGTGTGCACAGGCTCCTCGCCCTCGCACGCTGCTTCTGGCCGGAGTCGCACATTCCCTGCAAAAGTAACCACCGCGGCAAAGAGTGCGCTTCACGTGGGAGGATGGGCGGGGCCATAGACAGAGAGCAGCAAATGCAACTGACCTGACGCTTCCTGTCTCCCACCAGCCCAGCGAGGGTGTGCAGAACAGGCACTGCCACCCAGAGCTGGGGCGCCGCGGGCAGGGTGCTGGCGACTGCGTGCACAATGTTAAGGGTGCCGCTTCCTTCCATGCCGCGCTCCCGCCTCCAGGAATCTGCCCCGCGGAACCCGCATGAGAATCCGGAGGCGAAGCGCCCTGTGCACGGGGCAATGGCGGCGGGTGGCTGCATGTGCACCTCTGGGGAATGATCAGTGCACAGCGCTTCACCCGGATGGTAAGAAGACAGACAGTAAGAAGACGGACAGGACCCACCTGGGTCCGGGCAGGCCCGAGCACGGAAGGGGCCCAGCTCTGCTGAGTGAAGAGCGAGCTGCAGAATCAGCTGCTGCCCATCAGCCCACTGGGAAACGATTCCCACCTGGGCGTGCGGACCATGACGGCTGGGCGCTCAGGAGAAGGGCAGGACGTGGGGGTTGGTGCAGAGAGAGCTGTTTGCTGCTCACCCCCTTCTGCAGCACTCAGTGATTTTGCAATCAGGATTCTTCTCGTAATAAAAAACAAGCAGTCTAAAATCAATCCATCTCCCTTTTGGCTCTCACTGGTCGTTTGCCACTCCCTGCTGCTAAGTGGATTCCTAACAGAAAAGGTGAGTCCTGGGCCTCCAGACCAGCCCAGCAGCACAGGCCCGCGTGGCGGTGGCCTGGGCCTCCCTGGGTGCAGATGCAGAAACTGAGGCCCGGAGAGGGTCTCGAACCGTGATGTGGGGAGAGGCTTCCTGGTCCGGACCTGGGTTTCCGCACCATGCAGCGCCCCTCTCGGGGCCTCAGCTTCCGCCGCACACGGCCAGGGCTGGACGCAATGCTGCACGGGCCCTGCCAACTGTCCACCTGGATAGCGGATTCCACAGACCTGGACTTTCTCAGAGGAGAAGGGGCGATGGGACCCTGCCTCTCTTGTAGCCAAAGGTCCCTGGCTAGGACAGCATTTCATTTCATCCTCACAGAGATATTGAGAGGATGAAATGAAATGCCATGGAATGAAATAGCTCTGTGAGGTAGAACCCCTGTTATCCCCACTTTACAGAGGAGGAAGCTGAGGCCCAGAGAGGTTAAGTCACTAGCACAAGGTCACACAGCTAGTGGGTGGTGGAGCTGGGATACAGTCCTGGGGCCCAGCCCCGGAGGTAGGGCTGAGAGCACATGCCACCTCCCAGGTCCCACAGCTCATACCCAGGGGCTCAGCCCAATCTGACCTTCCTGAGGTCTGCCCACGCCCCTAACCCCACCTCGGTGATGGTGGGGGGCACGCCCTCTGCAGGCCGCACAGCCCACCAACCCCTCTCCACAGACCCGGCCCTGCCTGGGGGCCCCTTTCCTGGAATGAGGTCGTGTCTGTCCAGATTCCAGTTTGAGGGAGGAAGGGGAGAACAAATGAGGAATTTGCTTTGAATGCCTATTTTTTAAAAACCATAAACAACCAGAACCTCTAAGGGACCGTGGGAGTTGTTCTGAAAAACGATGAGGCAGAGGAGGGGTACGGGGGAGACAGGGTCATGACCTGGGACACAGAAGAAAGAGGATGGCAGCTGGCAGTGCCACCTGCCAACAATCAGTGATCACCGTCGTCACAGCTGCCCTCAGTGGTGTTAACCCCGTGGCCGCACAAGATGTGCCTGCATGATCCCAAAGAATCTTCACGAAAACCCTAGCGAGTTGGTGCCACCGTTTTCCTAGTTCAGGGATAAGAAGGCTCATGGACCCCAGGTTCTCAACCGGGCTCTGTCCCGACCCCACGCTGCTGAGCACACAGTGGGCATCCAATTCACGTTATTAAGTACGGAATATCCAATTTCCTTCAGTACTAAGTTTGACAGTTGATGTCTCTGCCATTTCACTTTGACACTTTCGGTTTTATTTTTATCGTGAAGGTACATCCTCAGTCTTTCAAACGCGTGGTTTGGCTTGTGATCATCTTTCAAAGTATTTTTTAGAGCAATGTTTGTGAAACTATGGATAAGTCAAAAATCCATGTTATTTTTAAACATCAGTTCTGTTGTGGAACCGATGCAGCACAGACAGCTCAAAACATCAACAAAGTGTTTGGGAAGGATGTGGCTAATGAACGCACTGTATAGCGATGGTTTGAGAAGTTCCATTCGGGTGATTTTAATCCTGAAAATGAGCTACGTGGGTGACCTAAGACCAAGGTGGATAATGATGAGCTGAGAGCTGCAGTGGAAGCGAATCCATCCCAACCTAGGCATGAATTAGCAGCAAGGTTTGACGTTACTATTCCAACAACATTGGACCATTGGAAACAAATGGGCAAGGTAAAGAAGCTGGATACGTGGGTTCCGCGTGAATTAAACGAGCCTCAGCAGAGCAATCATCTTGAAGCTTGCCTTTCTTTGCTGTCATGACATAAAGGTGAACCATTTCTATACCGTATTGTGACGTGTGATGAAAGTGGATTCTTTTTGACAATCTCAAGCTTTCGGCCCAATGGTTGGATAAAGATGAAGTGCCAAAACACAGTTCAAAACTGAGTATTTATCAAAAAAAGCTAATGGTGTCTGTTTGGGGATCCAGCGCTGGTATTGCCCACTGCAGCTTCATGAAACCTGGTCAATCAATGACAGCGGATGTCTACGGCAAGCAGTTGGGTGAAATGATGAGGATGCTGAGAATAAGCAGCTGAGATTGGTCAATAGAGACAGGCCAGTCCTCTCGCAAAACAACGCTGCTCAAACTACAGCAGCTGGACTGAAACTCTCTGTCACCCACCGTGTTCAGCAGACCTTGCACCAACTGACCACTACTTCTTGCAAGGAAAAATATTCAGTTCTCAACAAGCTGTGGAAAACGCCTTTCGCGATTTCATCACCACTCGCTCTCCAGGCTTCTTTGCCGCCGGCATAAACGAGCTACCGTTAAGACGGCAAAACTGTGTCGATAGTTTAGGCACATATTTTGATTAATTGTATTGCTTCTTTAAGACATAATAAACTAAACTTTTTATTAAAAATCAGACATTTCGGCCGGGCGTGGTGGCTCATGCCTGTAATCCTAGCTCTCTGGGAGGCCGAGGCGGGCGGATTGTTTGAGCTCAGGAGTTCGAAACCAGCCTGAGCAAGAGTAAGACCCCATCTCTACTAAAAATAGAAAGAAATTAATCGGACAACTAAAAATATATAGAAAAAATTAGCCGGGCATGGTGGCGCATGCCTGTAGTCCCAGCTACTCGGGAGGCTGAGGCAGTAGGATCGCTTGAGCCCAGGAGTTTGAGGTTGCTGTGAGCTAGGCTGACGCCACGGCACTCTAACCCGGGCAACAGAGTGAGACTCTGTCTTAAAAAAAAAATCAGACATTTCATATTTAACGACCTAAATACTGACATGGCGGCAGGATAGGCAACCCTGGGCCCGTGGGTCTTGAGGGTCCTTTGGCCACAACTCTGGGGTCCTGACCGGCCCTGATGTGCCCAGGGCATTATTTCCTGAATGGCTGGAATCTGCTGCCCTGACCCTCAGGAAGCCGGGCCCGGGAGGGAGGTCCACCGTGTGAGGACTCAGCCCACAGCCGCTCCACACAGCCCGGCAGTCCGGGAGTTGAGTCCAGGCGGGAAGCAGCTGGGCTCAGAAGGACCCCCCGGGCTGGGCTGGGGAGGGGACAGCAGGGGCAAGGCCAAGCCAGGAGCAGGCCAGCACGTCCCACTGAGGCGGGGAGGGCGGGCTGGAGAGGAAGACTCAGGAAGCCCTGAGAAAGTGACAAGCAGGAGATCAAGGCCCCTCACCACCCAGCCCTGCTCCCTGAGCTCAGGAGCCAGGGGGGTTGCAGGGGGGATGCCAGTACTTGTCTCAGGTGGCAAACGCTGCAGGCTGGGCCCGGCCCCCTTTGCTCACCACCGGACCCCAGCGCCAGGCCCGGCTCAGGCGGGTGCTCGGCGAGGGAAGGGAGAGTTGGGGAGCTGTCCACAGTCCAGTCACCCAATAGTCACCGAGTCGGAACGAGGGAAGGCCGCGGGGCGGGCGTCAGGACGCTGGAGGAGTGGGCGAGGGGTGGGCGGATAACAGCTCTCTGCAAGGGTTAAGGACTGAAAGGACGGTGCCCAGGCAGCAGCAGGGAGCCAGCTCTGCCCAGCATCAGCGCAGCAGCCCGGGGAGAGCTGGACCCGGAAGACTGTGGGGAACGGCCACAGCTGGCTTCTTGGCAGAGGCAGCCCCGAGCACATTCTTGAGAGATGTCCTAAGTCAGCCTGGCAGGAAGCGCCACGTGCTCGCTACAAAGGAAGTATCCAGAAACCTAGGGATGCGGACTCAGCCGCGGGGGCCCAAGGAGTGGGGGCCAGAGGGACCCAAAAGGCCGGGAGCACTTGGAGGGCGTCCAGCCTGGACAAAGGGCTGCAGGGGAGAATCCCGAACAGGGCTGCATGGAGCCTCTGGCCAGACCCTGCTGGAAGAGGACCCCGGTGGGCACCGCCACCCTGGGGAAGCCTCGACCGGAGGGCTGGGCCTGGCCGTGCCCGCTGGGGCCACAACCCAGGCAGGCCCTCGCCACCCGGTTCTCCACAGCCCCCGCCCTGCAACCGCAGCGCAGCACCCCCAGCTCCCTTCTTGGGGGGGGACTGCAACACCCCTGCCTGGGTGTCTGTGGGTGGTCCTGGGGCCTCGGGCACCCCTCTCTCCTCTGCCCCTGCCCACACCAGCTCTGCCTGTTTCCTCCCGCAGCCTCTGGAGACACCACGTGCCATGGATTTGGGGCAGATGTCGGGCAGGGCCTCTGAAGCCACGGCTCAGCACCCGGGGGAAAGCTAGGCCAGACAGGGCACGGGGCTCACCTGGGCTCACGCAGCCTGCTGACACCCTCCCGGTCCTGGCTCTACCACTGTCTGCAGGGCCACGCACGGCATCTCTCCCCCAGATGACAGAAAGCAACAGGCCATGGCCCTGGGCGGCCCCAGCGAGGTGTAGCTGCGCTGGGGCGGGTGGTCTGAGGGTGTGCGCCACCACGGCCACCGCCTTCCACACTCTCTCGTCCTCCTCCCCCACCTCCCCAGGCTGACTCAGCCCCAGGTGTTGCTGGATGAGAAGACACGGGGGTGGAGTTGGCTTGGAGCTGCCTCCAGCCCCAGCGCCAGTGCCAGCTCCTGGTGAGGAGCACAGGGTGGGGCCGGAGTCCCAGCTCTGCCAGACGCCGGCCCTGCCAGAGCCTCAGTGCCTCATCTGTGAAACGGGTCTATCGGAACCCAGCGCCACACTCTGCAGGTGTGGAGAGCCGCGCAGTGCTCAGCCCGGGGCCTCGTAAATGTCACTATTAATCATAATAGTGCTCGGCTTATAACAACAGTGGCAAGAGACTGTTTGAAATTTTTATCAGCAGGTATAACTTTTATAGTTTGAAAAAAATCCAATAAAGATTTTTTTCTAAAGAGCCAGGACAAGAATCACAAAGTAATAACAATAGTAACGATGAGGAGGTCTCTAGCAGAGACCAGATGGAGGGAGCGCCCGCCGGGAGGGAGAAATGGCACAGGCTGCGGAGGCGGCGGGCACACAGGGCCGCGTGCGTGTGTGTGCGCGTGTGTATGTGTGAGTGTGCGTGCATGTGTGCGTGTATGTGTACATGTAGAACACCCAGGAACCAGGTTCCCACCCGACCTTGGCCGGGCTCCCCTGCGTAACCCTCAGTCTCTGCTGGCACCCGGACCCATCGGTTGTCGCCCTTTGTGCCCCCCTGCCAGCAACATCCCCCGGGTGAGGCAGAAACCACCTGTCAGATGCAGGGCCCACCTGTTATCTGCTCCGACACACACTCTCAGCTTCTTCAAATGGCCCACAGGTGAGTACAGGTAAATAAAGATCCCACCTTACAGGTATATAAACCGAAGCTCAGGGTGATTAAATGGTTCGTGAAAGGTCTTGTCACTCTGGCAGTCAACAAACACACAGTGAGCCCTGAGTGAGCTGTCACAAACGGAGCCCGCCTGTGGGGTCCTGATTCCCTTCTTAGCCCAAGAGGGCAGCTGTGAATTCTGGGGGAAGAGTGTCCAAATCTGTGCCCAGCCACCACTGCCCTCTGCGACCTCAGGGAGCCGCTGCCCATCCAGCGTCTCTGTCGCCGCGTGACGTCCCCATCCAGCTCTGAAGAGGCCACTTCCCGGGGTGCAGGGCCAGGACAAACCCGCACACGCACGCTCCACGGTTTGTTCAGGAGCCAGGAGTCAAGCCTTTCCACAATCTGGCTGGATAGGGGTGCTCTGTGGATCGGAGACGGCTCTGCCCCTGCAGAGACTGCAACCCTTTGGGGCTGTGGAAGGTGACTCAGAGGGACCCCTTACCAGCCAGTCCCTCCCAACTCTGTCCCCGGAACGCCCCAGTCTACCAGGCGCGCTGTCCGCCGAGAACCTCCTGCATTTCCGACAGCGCGTGACCCCAGCAGGCACTATCGTCCCCACTCTACAGATAAGAAGATGACGCTCAGGGAGACCCAGTGCCTTCCCCAAAGCCACACAGCCTGGAAGGGGAAAGAAGTGGGTTTGGAACCTTGTCTCACGGCACAGCCTGCACAAAGCCCCCGCCCCACAAAGCCTTTTCCTCCCAGCGGCCTCCCTGCGGCTCCACGGCGCAGCCTGCAAAGCCCGGCTTTGCCTTCTCTCGCTGGGCCCTTGCCCAGGCCCTGGAGGAAGCAAAGCGGGCCTTACTATCCCCATTTTACAGACGAGGAAACTGAGGCTCAGAGGGCAAGGTCACACTGCTGTTGAGTGTCGGAGCCAGGACTAAAGCCTGGGGTCTCCAGCCTCAGCTCACCCGTCTGGCCCCAGCTGGCACAGAACCTCACGCCCACTGGGTCCTGAGTGTCCATCCTCTCTGGGCCTCAATGTCCCTGCCTTTAAGACTGGGTGGGTCCTTCTCAGCTCAGCTGACCTAAAATCTCAACGACAATCTAATCAGCGCTGCCCTGGCCCCAGGAACTGACCGGGCTGCCGCCTCGGCACCTCCGTGACCTGCCGCTGAGTCAGCTCTGGCCAGAGGCAAACCACAGCCCCCTGGGCTGAACAGAAGGGCCGAGGAGAGGGCTGGGCACCATCTCCACCTGCGCAATGGGCTCTGGGTTCAAGTCCCAGCTCTACCATCTACTAGCCATAGGGCCTTTGCCAAGGCACTTCCCCTCTCCGAGCCTGTTGCCCCCGCTGCAAAATGGGACAAGGGTTTCCACCCGATCAGGTTATGAGACAAGCCCTGAGCTGCTGAGGGTGAAGCGCTTTGCCCTGGCCAAGAGGAGGCACACCCTGTGCGTGCCTCTTGTCCAAGCTTCCCCTAACCCAGGGAGAGGCCCTTGAAACAGGCTGAGTGACCCCCGCCTGGCCCATCCCCGGGCCCAACTACAACAGCAGCCAAGGCAGCAGAACGCTGATCTCTGATTTTCCAAACCGACAACGTCAAGGATCACGCTTCTTCCTGTACAGATAGCAGGGGCTGGACAAGAACTGGGGCGGCCCCAGGTGGCCTCAGAGCCATGGGGAGCTGCGGGATGGGGTACCAGACCCATGGTGCAGGTGGAGAAACTGAGCTGAGAATGGGGGAAGGCGTGCAGGGGTTCTTGGAGAACGGACCAGGAGGGCTATATCCCGGAGAGCCTCGAATGCCGAGCTAAGGAGTTTCTTCTCTGCCTTCTCGTGGCCCTCCCTGAGCCTGGCACACGCTACACCTGTGCCAAGTGTCTTTCCTAGATCGATGCCCCAAATCCTCAACTCGACCCCATGGCAGGTGGAGCTGGACTGGTAGAACGTTCAGATGGAGGCCGAGGAAGGCCCTTCCGGAAACTGAGATCCCGGCCAACTCATGGCGCTGAGGAGGGACAGACTTGGGATCTGCACCCAGGTCCAGACCTGGCACCTGAGCCTGAAGGCCTGCTCCAACGCAGATGGGGGCCCAGGACGAAGAGGGCCATCTCCAGCTGTGACCATATCCAGCTCGTGTCAACCGTGGGGGCTGCACGCCAGCCCCAGCCCTGGTTTGACCCAAGCTGGGGGCACCATGCCAGACCTGTCCCTGGCTCGTCCAGCCCCTCCAGTGGGCTCCAGGGACATGTCTCACCCACAAGGCCCAGCCCGGTTTCAGCGCTTCAGGGCTGAGAGGTTTGCGACAGAAACCAGGCAGGCAGCAGCACCCTGCGGGGTGAGGCAGGCTCGGAACCTGCCTGCCGGGTTCCCAGAGCACTGGGGAGCAGGTCCAGCATGGGGAGGGAGGCAGTAGCTGGGGGCACGACCCCACTCACCCCAGAGCCCAGGGAACAGCAGAGGCAGGGGAGTGGAGGGGACTCAGTTTCCCTGTGGTGTGGAGTTGTCTGAAGCACCACCACCTCCATCATCCACCTGGGACAGCAGGTGGAGGTCCAGAGAGGGGGCGGCACTCCCCTAGGGTCACACAGCATGTCCCAACAGAGCTGGGTTGGCATGCCAGACCCCCAGTGCCCAGCTGAGGGCCCTTGTACTCAACCACCCATCACTATCGACACATAATAGCAGTCGCCATTTGTTTGTCCCCACTTCTGTGCCCAGCATAGTACTGACACTACGTGTTTATACTCGTTAGTTCATGCGTTGTTCCCACTTTCCAGAGGAGGACCCTGAGGCCCAGAGAGGTTAAGGGACTTCTTCAGGGACACACAGCTTATAAATGACACAGGCCCAGACCAGTCTGAGTCTAATAGGGAACCAAAGTTAGGGCAAATCCCTCTCATGCCCACCCCCGAGGCTGCCAGCCTCCGGCACAGAGCCTCCAGGGGCAGGGCCTCCACGCAGCACGGCCTGTGGGTGGCCTCCATCGGGAAGGCTGACAGACGGCTCCTGCTCAGGACCTGTAATCAGGTGGGAAGCCAGGAGGAGGGGTAATGACAGCCTCCACCGGGCCGCAGGAGAGGGAGACTAGACTGGCCGTCCGCCCGTGACAAGGGCCTGAAGCAGCAGCCGGGAACCCTGCAGAGCCACCGCCAGGGAGAGGCAGGACGCTGCGTGTCCCCACAGTCAGTTCTTGTCCAGAAGGAGGACAGCGCCAGAGAGGCCAGGGGCTGACCCAGAGTCACTGCATGCCCCACCCCAGAAGGAGCCGTAGGCTCGGAGCACCTGCACAGCAACGGCAGGACCCTGGGACCCCACTCCCAGCCCGAAGGAACAGGGCCTGTCGGATTCCACCTGCCACACACTGCTCCCCGGCGCCCGGCCGTCGGGGCGAGGTGCGCTTCCTCGCTGACCAGGCGCCAGTCAAGAGGCCAGCACAGCTCGACCCAGCCTGCACTCCTAATGACTGCCCCCAGCCAGGCCACCCCCGTCTCATGCCCGCCACAGGCTCCAAAGTTGCCCCTTGGCCCTGGCTCCCTCAGATCCTCCCACACACAGAAGCCAGAGACAGCGGTCTGAACCCCCGCTGCTCAGAATCTGCCCGTGGCTCCCACTGCCTTTGGCATAAACGCAGAGCTCCTCAGTGTGCCCCCGGCCGCTGGGCTGCCAGGGTCCTACGCAGGCTGCTCCCGGGGCCAGAACACCCTCTCCTCTGCTAAGCTCACTCCTCCACTCTCCACCGCCCTGTCCTTCCCCCAGAGAGTCCCTGGGCCGTGTGGGTGACCCACTTGCCTGCAGGTAAAGGTCCGTTCCCTGTCTGACTCCCCCGCAGGCAGTAACCGCGGCTCCTGGGACAGGGCCTGGCACACGGCGGGACAGCCGGTGAGGGCTCCCTCCCTGCAGGCCTCAGGTGCCCTGAGAGGACCCTCTGCTGGGTCACCCCTGCTCAGGCGAGTTATTAACAAGGAAAAACCTCTTCCCATGAAGACAGCGCCCGGCCCTGCGTGTGCCAGCTCTGCGCTAGGGACTCGATGTGCAAAATCACACCCGACTCTCAAAATGGCCTGGGGACGGAGGCTCTGTCGTCACCCCGAGGGACAGACGAGGAGCAAAGGCACGAACCCGCTCCCCGTGGCACAGCTAGTGAGGCCCGTGCTGGCCGCGTGGGCCGTGTGCCCCAGGGGGCATTTACCGCAGTTTGACATTGAGCCTGACACGAGCCCCAGGAGATGGTACAGGAATCACCCCCATTGAGAAGACAGAGGCTGTAAGGTCCAAGGGCAGCCCCTGCCAAGCAGAGGAGCAGGAAT
>NW_012138525.1:5390889-5391863 GCF_000956105.1 Propithecus coquereli | reverse complement strand
GTCCTGCACCACACCCTGCCATGGCCACTCCCGAGGGTGGCTGATCAATGACAGAAATTTTGCAGACGCTCCCCTCCGTCCCCCTCGCACCTAGTCACCCCCAGGAGATGGTACAGGAATCACCCCCATTGAGAAGACAGAGGCTGTAAGGTCCAAGGGCAGCCCCTGCCAAGCAGAGGAGCAGGAATTCAAGGCGGGGTTTGAACCGGGCTGGCTGAACCTTACTCCAAGGGCTATAGAACCATCCAGAAGATCATCACATGAAGCACTTTGTAAAGGATCTCGATGGGCTCCGATGGCCCCACGAGACCGTGGACTCGCCCATTACCACGGGCCTGGCACACTGCAGCCCCGTGCGCATGTTACACTGAATCAAATCCAAGGCCACGATCTCAATCCCGCCTCCCTCCTGTGGCCCACCCCGGCACTTCCTGCCCCCACGGCTAGTGGAACACCCTCCTCTCCACAGGTGAAAATCTCAGCTGGATTTCAAGGCCCTATTCACGCACCGTCTCCTCCCTCACGACGCTCTGCAGTTCCCCATTTGCATACGGTTATGCTAATAACTGCAGCATGAGCTAACGTACGGAACAGCCCAGAGCCAGGCACAGAGGCAGACTCGGGATGTGTTAACAATTATCGTCAACATTATGCATGCAGCCCTCACGGAGACGAACTGTTAAACCCGTTTTATGGGCCAGGCATGGTGGCTCACACCTGTAATCCTAGCACTCTGGGAGGCTGAAGCAGGAGGATCGCCTGAGGCCAGGAGTTCCAGACCAGCCAGAGCAAGAGCGAGACCCCATCTTTACTAAAGATAGAAAAATTAGCTGGGCGTGGTGGTGCCTGTAGTCCCAGCTACTCGGGAGGCCGAGGCAGGAGGATCGCTTGACCTCAGGAGTTTGAGGTTGCTGTGAGCTGTGCTGACACCACTGTACTCTAGCCAGGGCAACAGAGCAAGACTCTGTCTCAAA
>NW_012138525.1:5365554-5390839 GCF_000956105.1 Propithecus coquereli | reverse complement strand
ACGAGCCCCAGGAGATGGTACAGGAATCACCCCCATTGAGAAGACAGAGGCTGTAAGGTCCAAGGGCAGCCCCTGCCAAGCAGAGGAGCAGGAATCCAAGGCGGGGTTTGAACCGGGCTGGCTGAACCTGGACTCCAAGGGCTACAGAACCATCCAGAAGATCATCACATGAAGCACTTTGTAAAGGATCTCGCTGGGCTCCGATGGCCCCACGAGACCGTGGACTCGCCCATCACCACGGGCCTGGCACACTGCAGCCCCGTGCGCATGTTACACTGAATCAAATCCAAGGCCACGATCTCAATCCCGCCTCCCTCCCGTGGCCCACCCCGGCACTTCCTGCCCCCAGGGCTAGTGGAACACCCTCGTCTCCACAGGTGAAAATCTCAGCTGGATTTCAAGGCCCTACTCACGCACCGTCTCCTCCCTCACGAGGCTCGGCAGTTCCCCATTTGCATATAGTTATGCTAATAACACAGCATGAGCTAATGTAGGGAACAGCCCAGCGCCAGGCACAGAGGCAGACTCAGGATGTGTTAACAATTATCGTCAACATTATGCACGTAGCCCTCACGGAGACGAACTGTTAAACCCGTTTTATGGGCCAGGCATGGTGGCTCACACCTGTAGTCCGAGCACTCTGGGAGGCTGAAGCAGGAGGATCGCCTGAGGCCAGGAGTTCCAGACCAGCCAGAGCAAGAGCGAGACCCCATCTTTACTAAAGACAGAAAAATTAGCTGGGCGTGGTGGTGCCTGTAGTCCCAGCTACTCGGGAGGCCGAGGCAGGAGGATCGCTTGACCCCAGGAGTTTGAGGTTGCTGTGAGCTGTGCTGACACCACTGTACTCTAGCCAGGGCAACAGAGCAAGACTCTGTCTCAAAAAAAAAAAAAAAAAAACTAAACCCCATTTTATGGACGAGGCATCTGAGGCTCAGAGAGGTTAAGTGACTTGCCCAACATCACACAGGTAAGAGCGAAACTGGAATGTGAACCCAAGTTGGCTTTTGTTCACTGCTCTATCCCAGCACCTGGAACTGTGCCAGGAGGGAGAATGATCAGTAGCATTTGCAGATTCTCTGCGGGGCCATTCCTCACTCAGTGGCAGCTCCCCAGGTCACAGCAGCATCTCGTTCACTCTATATCCCCAGTACCTGGCACAGCACTGGCCTTGGGAGAGGAGGATGGGTTTCTCACAGAGGCAGGTATGTTCTGGGGCCAAGATCACAGGAAGAAGCAAACCTTGAGCTCAGAATGGCCTCTCTGGGCCTCAGTTTTCTCATCTGTAAAATGGGCATAATGTCATAGTCTTCCCTACCTCCCACGGTGGCTGAGGGGCCTCAGGAGATGCTGGCTTTTGTTGTTAACACTCAAAGGCTGGGTGTGCCCTGTAAGGGCACATGGCTGCTATCATGACCTTTGGCACCAGCGGAATCCCTGCCGTGGCACATTCCCTCATTAGTGGACCATCACATTTGCTGATAACCAGCCACTGGACCCGGAAGGGTACCTGTGAGATCAAGTCCAAGCTTGCCCTTTGGGTGAGTGGGGAAACTGAGGCTGGGGGAATGAGGAAAAGCTGCCAGGGTCCCATCACCCTGTTAGTGGCCCAGCTCCCCTGAGACCAGCTTGGGGAGAAAGAAGGCAGTGGGACTTTCACGCCCAGAGGAGGAAATCTGGCTTCTGGTCTCTGGGTCCCCAGCCTGGAACACTCTCCCAGCGCCCCGCCAGGCCACCTCTTTGGGACCCTCCCCCCAGACAATGCCAGCCTCCACCCACAGCCCTGGCTTTCTCCTCGGCGCCTCACTTGTGACGCTCCCACGGACCCGGCTCCTGCCTGGCCCAGGCAGGTGATCCACAGACAAGTGCTGAATGAACAGCCCGAGTGGAAGCCCATCCAGCTTCAGATGCCAAACGGTCACCCAGGAGGCCACCGGGGGCCTGGGACGGAGCCTGAAGAGGGGTGGGCTGGCTGGGTCCCCTCCTCACGAAGGCAGGTTGGGGGTGAGGCGGCCGAGCCAGGAGCCAGCCGCAGCCGGGGCTTCTCACAAAGCTGCCTTTAAAACCCTGCAGCGAGCAAATATTTAACCAGGGCTCAGCCACACCAGGTCCGCGGGGAGGAGTGAGCTCTCAGGCAGGAGGGCCTGGGGTGGGGGGACCCAAAGAAATGCCCCCCAAAAAGCAGACGGAAGACCCGCCCACCCGGGGCCGCCCTTTCCTTTACACTCGAGGCGCCTCAGTGGGAGGAAGTCGATCCCGTCTTGACACAAACAGAGGGAAACAAAGGCCCTCTCATCCCCTGGCCACCCTGCCTGCCCGGCAGCAGCCGGAGCCGCAGCCCGCGGTGGAGGCACGATCTGGGAGCCCAGGCCCAGGCATCCCGGCTCTCTGGGAACACAGGCCCGCCCTGGGGAGGGTGGGCAGGGGGTGCAAGCAGCGTTACCCCTCTAGGGCAGGACCCACACTCCAGGGTGCGCTCAGCTGCTGTCCTGCACCACACCCTGCCATGGCCACTCCCGAGGGTGGCTGATCAATGACAGTAATTTTGCAGACGCTCCCCTCCGTCCCCCTCGCACCTAGTCACCCACTTTTCTCAGCAACATCCCTCACCTCCCTTCCTCTCTTGTCATCCTCACCACCCCCACCGGAGCCTGAGCCTTCGTAACGGGCCTGAGCCTGGCCGCTGTCGGCTCCATGCCCTGTCCCCAGGTGCTCCTTAGCCCACCCCCCTCTCAGCCCAAGTCCACAGCCTGGGGCTCTGACGGGCGGCCAGGGCGCTCTGACCAGGCACACTCACGCTCGCAGGTGCCCACCACGGGCCTGGCCCTGTCTGAGGACCTGCCACCAACTGTCCCCTCAGTGTCCTGGAGTTGGACCCCGGGATGTCCAGGAAGAACTTGCTGGCTGAGCTCTTCCCCCGGGATGCTCCCAAGACCAGCCTGAGAGTGGCACCCACAGGTCACGCCACTAAGAGGCAGGGCTGAGGACGGGACCCAGCCTGGAACCCACGTCCTCCGTCAGCCAGCCCAGGACAGGCCACAGTGGCAGATGGCGGCAGAGCCACGGTCAGGCAAGGCTCCCAGAGGCTTCATTCATGCATCCAGCAGCCCCGGGGCCCCGGGTACCCAGGGGAGAGCGAGACAAACCCAGCTCCTGCCATCGAGGGGATTTAAGAGTCTAATGAAGGAGACAGATTGTCACCAAAAACTAAGTGGCTAAGTGCCCTGACTGGGAAAAGCACAGGAGGTCACTGAAGCCCGGGAGGCGACTGACCCAGTCTGCAGGGTCACGGGAGACTCCCAGAGGGAGGTAGCAGCCGAGACAGGAGGAGTCCCCTCGAGGTGACGCAGGAAGCTGGGGAGGAAGAGGGTGCCAAGCAGAAGACCCAGGAAATGCAAAAGTCAGCCGAGCACGAGAGCATCAGTCAATTCCAGAAATATGCACTGGGACCTCCTGCCCACGAACGGCTCTTTCATGGATCAGCGCAGCGTCAAGTTCTTGCAATCAGATCTCAGTGCAGATCCTCCCTCCACCCTCGCTGGCTACAGGACTTTGAGCATGTGGCCTAATTCTCTCTGAACCCCAATTTCCTCAGCTGTAAAGTGGGAGTGACAGCAGCGCCCACCTTGGGGTTGCCACAAGGATTCCAAGAAATGAGCAAACCCACAGAGCCTGGGCATGCGGGGGCCTGCATCATCAATGGCAATGACTGAGTTCCACCTGTCCGGGTGCTGGTGGCAGGAATGCAGGGTCACGTGGACAGTGGGATCTTTCATGAGTGCCAATGGCAGTTTTCAGCGGTCTGTTTCCTGCCACGAAATGGGGACCAGCAAAGGGCCACCAGAGTAGCAGCTACCTGGCCCTTCGGCAGGGCACTCAGGGATGGAAGGTGACACGCCTGGGGTGCGACCTCGCTGGGCCCTCATCCCTGGGAGGTCAATGAATCAGAAAGGGCAAGTGGAGCGAGAAACACGCAGGCAAACCGCACACTCGAGCCTCGGCGCAGCACAGCCGCTCTGCCCGGGGAGGCTGCCACGCACGCTCCTCTCTCAGCTGCCGCAGCAGTCGCCAGCGACGGCACCAGCTGGGCAAACCAAGGGCCCCAAGTCCTTGTTCAGCTCCGTCACCAACTCACAGGTAGCCCTGGGCAAGCCCCTCGCCTGTCCAAGCCTCGGCTTCCGCAGGCAGCTTCGGGGGCAGAGGCCACAGGGAGGCACCGGATGGGAAGGTGCTTCGCTGGCCCCAAGCCCTGAACTCCGCCAGGCTCTCCTGGTATCTTGGATTTGTACTTTTCTTTTTTTTCTTGTCTTATTGCATTGACTAAGACACCCACATCGATGCTAAGGAAAATACCTCTATGGGTTCAACATGAAGTTTCAGACTTACTTAGGATGTGACAAAGGAAGCTATAAAGGCCTGGGTACATGTAGGGGCTGCCAAGGAAAAGGAGGGAGGACCCAGCTCCTCTCCCTAAAACTCGGAGTTGGATAATTCCCCAGGAAAGCAGACGCTGGGGAAGCCAGGCCACGGCCATGCCCTGGCCAAGCTGGAGCCCGCTCTCAAGTCGCCCAGAGAAGACAGGAGTCCAGTGAGGGCTTCTAACTGTCTCAGATGCCCAGTATGGGACCAGTGACCCCAGGAGGTAGGGAGCTGCCCATCACTGGAGCTGTGCAAGCAGAGGCTGGATGGCCAAAGAGTACCCACCTCAAAGAGTTGTGGGGACTAAATAAGATGTGTGAGAAGCACCGGCACCCGGCCTGCCCGTCTGTAAGAGCCCAGTGTATGCCAGCTGCTACTCCAGTAAGAACCAACACCTGCTACGTGCCAGCACCCGTGGCCCAACCCCCGTGGAAAGGGTACACAAACCCACAAACCCTGCACATCTCACTAGCCAAGCGCCCTGTAATGCCAACATCCTCTTCACTTCGTGCAAGTCAGCCTTCTTCCCAGGCTGTCTTGGGAGCCCAGACTCCTCCCCGCCCACCCACCGCTCACGCTCACACCCACACACACAGGCACACACACACTCTCACACATGCACGCTGCTGCCTGCAGCTTCTGGCTCCCAGGGTCCTCGCGGCAGTGGGGTGGAGGTGGGGGAGGGATTCTGCCTTCTCAGAGCCAGACAGGGAGGGGAGGGGCAAGATGAGCCAATGTGAAAGCTCACTCATGTGCTGGCAGCTGGGCCAGAGGAAACCCAATCCCGGGCAGGGATGCCAGGGCCCCTGGGCATGGAGACGCTTTACACAGACAGAAGATGGGAAGTGTATGCAAATAACAGGACTGCCTTGGCCTGCCCCTCTGAGCTTGGCCAGTGGGAGGAGGCGGGCGCAGGCCCTGCCCCACCCTTGGGTCACCCGCTGCAGGTCTCTTCGGGCTCCAGAGGGAACCAGAAGGGGAAATGGGAGAGCAAATCCCCTCTTGGGCCCTGCCAGCCTCCCGCTCCCTGTTCCAGGTGCCTGCAGGGCCCCCCATGGGTGCTTCCTGGGAGACTCTGCTCAGGCCAAGTTCTGTGTCTGCTTCCCCAGGGGTCCCTCAAGGGTGCATGGGGACAGGCTCACTGTCCCCATCACTGGGCATTGAAGTGGGGTGGTGATACAGGGCTATGAGCACTGCTGCTAGGTGACCAGGGACAAGCCTCTCACCCTTCTTGGCCCTCTGCCTCCTCATGTGTCCAGTGAAGGGGCTGGACACCACTGTGCCAGTCTCTGAAGGCCCTGACGTCCTCCAACTGGGACATAAGACAAGGTCCCTTCACAACACATTGGCAGGCCCAGGACAGCCTTCCATTCAGCCTTGATCAAACTGATCCTGAGTTCTACCTGTCAGCCTATGGTGCCAAAGGCACTGTCCCTGACCATCATCAGCCCCTCACTCAGGTCAGAAGCCCCTGTTAGTCATTAGCAAAACTTTGCCTTAATAATTAATTGTTCAGTGTCCATGTCCCACACAAGGACAGGGACCCTGTCTGTCTAGTTCATGACATATCCCCAACACCTAGCATAGCACTTGGCACATAAGCATTTGTCCATTGTGAGATTATACCAGAGTTCTGCAATTCAGTCTCCCAGGTATCCTAAGACATAGGAGGACAGCCGGGCATGGTGGTACCTGCCTGTAGTCCCAGTTACTCTGGAGGCTGAGGCAGGAGGATCACCTGAGCCCAGGAGTTTGAGACTGCAGTGAGCTATGATCTCCCCACTGCACTCCAGCCTGGGCCACAGAGAGACAACTTGTCTCTTAAAAAAAAAAAAAACACACACACAGGAGGAGCTTGGGGACAGACCCTTCCAGCCCAAGGGCTCTCCAATCCCAGTACAGCCCAACAGGCAGAGCCCTTCCTGCACAAGTGAGGCCGGGGCTGGGGCTGGGGCTGGAGCCGTCCAGGCCAGCCCGAGGTCACACATCAGCACCAGAAAAGGTCACCTGCCCATCATGCAAACCAAGGCTGTCACCTAAGCTCCGATCCTCAGTTTCTCTTCCTGCTAGGATTCCGTCAGATGATACGGCACCTGCAAAGAGCCTGGGAAACCGGAGCCGAGCAGATCCTGTGCTTCGGCCTCGCGGGCCTGCTCTGCCAGCCGCTTACCTGGGGCAGACACCTCACTCTGCCTCTGTGTCCCCATTAGAAGAAAGGAAGCCAGTGACCCCTGCCCCAAACAGGGACAGATGTAACGGTATTTTGGCAAACAACTACCAAGTGTCGTGCACGTGGGAGGTGCTGTTGCTATGGCTGGCAGGAACCCCGGCACAGGTTTCTGGGAAGTTCTAGTTCCCCCAATGCCTGAGCTCTCTCTGCTCTGGGCCTCTCTCCTCCCGCATTCTTTACGTCTCACCTGAGAGGTCCCCTCCCCTAACAGGCTTTCCATGAGTCTCCGGGTCAGAGCCAGTGCTGGTCCCTGGCTCCCAAAGACCCCCCCGGTGCTCCACGCTGGGTCTGTCTTCCCCAGATGGGCATCCTCAGGGGGGCGAGGACCAGGGCCACCTCCCCACATGGCACCTTCTGTCCCGGCACAAGGCCTGACACTAAGCAGGCTCGCAAATGGTGGTGGAATCAATGATTAATCCCACGGGAATGATTAAAGTGGTCCAACACAGCACTGTTTCCAATGCTGAAAAACAGAAACAACCCAACTGCCCAGCAATAAGGGTTTGGCTGAGCAAGTTAAAATACAGAATATAGGGGCATAATGGAATGTTCTGTAGCCATTCGACAAGCTGCAGGGGATGACATGTATGCAGACGCCCACAACCCACCGTGAAGGTGGAAGAACAGATTATGCATCAGGAAAATGCCTGAAAGTCATTTCTGGGTGGCAGGATTATTGGTGATTTGCATTTTCTATTATTTACCTGTATTTTCTAATTTTTCTTTGATCATTAGCTATCGCTTACGGAACAATAACAACACTAACAATGAAGCGGGAAGCTCAAAGTTGAAAGGTCAAGCTTCCAGCACTATGGGGACCTGTTCTTTAGTGGATGCCGGCAGGTGGGAGCCACAGAAGGTCTGAGGGGAAGGTCAGAGCTCACTGCCAATGCCTGATCTAACACCGTCTGTTGATTGAGTCTAGGCTGCCGGGGCTCCTCCAGGAGGGAAGCCCTGACCCTGGCAGGGGACTGGACCCCGAGGGCAGAAACTCTTCCTGAGCATTTACTATGTGCCAGGCACTAAGCATGGCATCCCGCACAAAGCTCACGACGTCCTTGGAAGCAGTCACAACCATTCCCACTTTACAGATGGGTAAACAGAGACAGAGAGCTGAGGTCACAATGAAGACAGGGAAGCCCTGAGCACTACAGAAAGGAGTCCTTGAGCTCAGCCTCTTGTATCACACACCTTCAGCCACCCAAGTTCTGTGCCAGGTACCAGCATCCCATGCACGTCACCAGGGAGGCCTGGAGCCACGTTCTGGCTGGAACGGTGGGCAGGGACATCGAAGGGCTGGAGAGCTGATGGGTCATAGACTCTCCCAGCTGGACAGGAACCTGCCCACTCCTCGCCACCCTGATGTCCCCACCCGGCCTTCAGCACCTGGCACGGAGTGAGACTCCGTACGTATGGAATCAGTCCCGTCTCTAGCTTGAACCACTGCAATCCCACCCGTCCACGGCTGCAGGTGCCTCAAAGCTGGGCACAGAGTTAGTGCCCAATACATGTTTGTTGCTGTTCTGACCCACACTCGCAGAGGTAAAGTCCTCTTTCTAAAGTCCAGCTAAGAAGCGATCGTGAGACAGGGCTCCCTACTCCCCAATTCCTTTGTCTGGCACTCAAGGCTGCGCTCAGCCCCTTCCACGGACAGGCGGCTGTCTGTGCTGGGCTACCCACTGCACTTGCCTGTACCCCAATTCTGAGTTGTCCTTTGAGATTCAGCTCAAATGCCCCCCCTTCCAGAATCTTCCCTCCCCTCTTCTCTCTGGAGCCTGCCTGTGCTTGCAACACCCTTGGGGCTCTTTTTAGGCCAGGGTAGCTCAGAGTCTGGAGTCAGAGAAACGAAATTGTTCCAGGAAATACAGTCAATAAAGTTATTCTGGGCTGTGCACTGGAGCTCACATCTGTAATCCCAGTACTTTGCGAGGCCGAGGTGGGAGGATCACTTCAGGCCAAGAGTTCAAGACCAGCCTGGGCAACATAGCAAGACGCCATCTCTAAAAAAATAATAATGGAAAAAAAAAAAAAAAACTAGCCGGGCATGGTGGTGCACACCTGTAGTCCCAGCTACTCGGGAGGCTGAGACAGGAGGATCACTTGAGGCCAAGAGTTCAAGACCAGCCTGGGCAACATAGCAAGACGCCATCTCTAAAAAAATAATAATGGAAAAAAAAAAAAAAAATTAGCCGGGCATGGTGGTGCACACCTGTAGTCCCAGCTACTTGGGAGGCTGAGACAGGAGGATCACTTGAGCCCAGGAATTTGAAGTTACAGTGAGATATGATCTCACCACTGTGCTCCAGCCTGGGCAGCAGAGCAAAACCTTGTCTCTAAAAATAATAATAAGGCTATTCTTTTTGATTTAATACATCCACTGTAAAAAAAAAAAAAAAAAGCAAAAGAGAATGAAGAAAAAATTTAAATAATTCATTATTTTACCATCCCAAAATAATCTCTACGTTTCGGTGAATTTCCTTTTATATTTTTTTCTGTGCCTGTCCAAATGTACACACTTTCAGACATACAAAACTACACCTTCTGGCCCGGCATGGTGGCTCACTCCTGTAATCTTAACATTCTGAGAGGTCAAGGCAGGAGAATCGCTTGGTGTCAGGAGTTCGAGACCAGCTGGAGCAAGAGCAAGACCCTGTCTCTACTAAAAAATAGAAAAAATTAGCCAGGTGTGGTGGTGTGCGCCTATAGTCCCAGCTACTCAGGAGGTATAGACAGGGAGATTGCTTGAGCCCAGGAGTTTGAGCTTGCAATGAGCTATGATTCCACTGCACTCTACCCAGGGTGACAGAGGGAGATTCTGTCTCAAAGAAAACCCAAAAAAACAAAACAAAACTACATCTTCACTTTCAGTGCCTACATATCAAGCCATTGAACAACACTGCTGATACATTGTTTCCCTCTTCTCCATGATGCTATAATGTAACCGTTTTGTTGCCAGTCATGGAATAGATTCTGGGTGTGGAATGCCTGGGCGGGCTTCCCCCAGGGCTCTGGGCAACCTTTGTGCTGCCCAGTGTTAACAGTGAAGAGTGTGAGGAGGGGGAAGGATCTCCGGCCTAGCCTTTAGAACTGAGGTCCCTGACCCCCGGACCAGCACCAGTCCATGGCCCGCCAGGAACAGGGCTGCAGAGCAGAGCAGAGCAGAGCAGGGCAGGGCAGGGCAGGCGGGCGGACGGGCGGAGCCCCACCTGCACCCACAACTGCTCCCCAACGCTGGCATCACCGCTCAAGCCCCGCCCCCCGTTAGATCAACGGGGGCATCAGACTCTCACAGCAGCTCGAACCCCACTGCAAACTGTGCGTGGGAGGGATCCAGGTGCTCCGTGCCCCTCACCCCCCGCCCCCACCCCAACAGAAACACTGTCTTCCATGAAACCGGTCCCTGGTGTCGAAAACGTTGGGGACCGCTGCTTTAGAGACCCCAGTGCTTTAGTCATAGCAGCTTCTAGACCGCAAGCTTCTGTCTAGGGATGCAAAAAGGAAGGATTCCAGGGCTACAAACCCAGCTCTCGTTGCAGTTACACAGTTCCCAAGGCTAAAACCCAGATGCCAGCCCACCCACCCTGAGCCCTGCGTGGGGCCAGTGGTGGGACCAGGGCCTCATGACCCTGGTCACCTCTGAGAGAGGCGACAAGGAGCTGAGACACCATGTGGGGAGGCACTTGCCCAGATCTGAGCCCGCTCTCCCACCCACTCAGTGGACCTTGTTTCCTCTTCTGTGACTAGAAAGCAAGTGACAGGCATTGCCAGGAAGATCCCACAGGACACGTGCGAGCTCTCTAGGAAGAATGGTCATTTCTTCACAGCAATTTGCTCTCTGATCATGATTTAATCAGTGACTGGCTGGTAGCTATTTGTGCGATGTGTCTGTCCTGCCAAGCCATGAGCTCCGCATCGGCAGGGCCTGGGCGAGCTTGACCGGGCTGTACGGGCAGTGCCAGCTCAGTGCCAAGCACGTGGTGGGCCCTCAGCGGATGCGTGCCCCTGTGCCTGCCACTCAGGGAGTCAGCGGGGGCGCCAGGACCAGGGCCCAGGTGTGCCACCCCTGCCTGTCCCACTCAGGGCTGCGGAAGGGCCAGGAACAGACAGGAAACCAGAGGGAACCCAGAGGGAGGGTCAGCCTGTCCCAGAGCAAATCCCTTGTCCAGGCCTCTCCCGGCCCCAAAGCCAGAGTCCGCCTGGGACCCACCAGGTGGAAGGAAGCTGTGGATGAAGGCAGCTGCGGACGGCTGCACACGCTTCGCGCCTGTGGGTCTCAGATGCGGAGGACACAGGGGAAGTCATGGGGGCTGAGGGGTGCCTCTGAGTCCTGCATCTGCCCCTCCCAACCCTCCCTCCCAAGCCCTCCACCCAGAGAGCTTCAGGTCCCTACCCTACAACTTGCAATGGCATTTATTCATTCAGTGGCTGCTAGGGGATTAAAACAGTTCACACGGATCGACGTTAATTACAGTTATCGATTCCTGAGCATTTGCTGTGCTTTATGTGATGTGAAGTATTACTATTATTCCCATTTTACAGCTAATGAAACCAAGGCACGAAGAGTCACAGTAACTGTCCTGGGGCACTTGGCCAGTAGCTGGTGGAGCAAGCTCTGACCTGCAAGGCCACACTGTGCCGAAGGCCACGCTGTCCACCTCAGGGGAGCCCGTGGTGAACCAGCCAGGTGCTCACAGACGAGAATTAGAATCCCAGCCAGGTAAGAAGGGCTAGGAGGTGGGGCTTGGGGGAGGGCCAAGGGGCAAGAGCCCACAGGCCTAGCCTGGTGGGCCCAGGGAACAGCGCTCCTGGCTGCTGGGTGGTCTGTGAGACCCAGAGGGCTTTTCAGGGTCTGGAACTTGACCCTAAGGGCACAGGAGAGCCTGGAAGGCTCTGAGGAGGGTGAGACATGTTCATTGGGAAGGTCACTCCACTACCAGAGGCTCTCATCGGACTCTTCCATTGAACCAGGGGGGAAACTGAGGCCCCGAGTAGACAGGAGTCACCCAAGGCCACACAGGTCTGAGCAGGTCTGAGGCTAGACTGACCTCCCATCCGCAGAGCTGGACTCTCGGAAGCCACACAGGGGACAGCAGGAAGAGGGGAGGGGGAGAGGCTCGGATGGTCCCCACTGGGGGGCTCCAGGCCAGGCAGGCCCCAGCCCCAGCCTGCAGGGCAGGCCCAGAAACAGCTCGTCTCTGATTCTGCGGCAGTCTCTGCAGGAGAGCAGGAAAGCTGAGCTGGGCAGCCCGCTAAGGCCCGGCCGGGACTGGAGGTTTGGCCTCCCAGGACCTGGCTGACTCTCGGGTCACTGAGAAAGTAACCCCTCTGCTCAGAGAGAGAGGCCCCTGCCTCTGGCCAGAAAGAAATGAAGAGTCTCTGAGATCCAGTTGGCCTGAGGTCAGGGCGAGAGAAAGGGCCTGCTGTATTCAGCCACTTGGCTCCAATTGTCCCCGTCCTCGCCACCCTCCCTGAGAGAGGGGATCACCCCCACTTTAGAGATGGGGAACTGAGGGCCGGAGAGGAGACACCCCTTGACCAAAGTCACACTGTGAGCTGTGACTGTCGGGCCCACCCTGGGGAAGGAAAGGCTGCCCCTCCCCCACCCCTTTTCCTGGCAGCCTGAAATGTGGGCGTGGGGGCGGGAGGGGAGTGTGGCTTTGCTGTTTTAATGGGACACAGCACCTCACTGTCTGCGCGTGCACAGGCCGGGGCTGCCTTAGACACAGGCTCATCTGTGAGGAGCACAGGGCCTGCTTCTCTCCTAGGAGCAGGCCTGTTTACTCCGTTCTCGAAATTATAACCTCTGCGCCCCGCCCCGCCCAGCCACTCTTGCCCTGACCATGCCTTCGCTGTCTGGGGCAGTCTGGGGGGCAGTGGTAAGGGGGTCAGGAGTGGGGGAGGTAAAGCTTCGTGCTGGGTCAAGGGCTCTGGGCTGCACCCCGGTCCTGCGGCTCCAAGCCCGTGGTCCCGGCTGGCCGTTCCTCTTTGGGCCTTGGCTGCTCAGTGACTGGAAGGAGGGGGACTGGTTAGAAGGGTTCAAAGGGCCCTCCCTGACCAGGAGGAGAAAGGGTCCAGGCCTGAAAAAGTAAAGCAGACACTGCCCCTCCTCACCTCTACACTCAAAGCAGGGGTTGGGGGATGGCAGGGCCTGGACTCCCCAAAGTTTAAGCTCTACTCTCGTTTCTCCCCTCCACCTCCCAGAGCACACTGCTCTCAAAAAACAAACCAAAAAAAGCAAAAACAGCAAAGCAGGAGTGCAAGTGTCAGCTCCCTCCCACTCTGGATGTCTGGCTCACCCCTTAAATCCCTGGCCAGGGCAAATGACACGCACCACCCCCAAGAACTCGGCTATAATGCGATTAACTGCCATTCACCCAGCACCCTGCACGCACCAGGGGCTGCGGTGCACTCCCCAGAGTCTTCGCCCACCCCAGAGGCACGGACCACTGGTCCCGTTTTACTGATAGCTGGGGCCCCAAGGAAGACAGTAACTTGCCCAGGGCCACACAGCTCTCAGTGGCAGACTCCTACTGCCACCCAGCCAAGGCCAGACACACTGCCTCTTGAGTCGGGCTGACTGAGTGTTTAAACCAACGTGCACTTTGGGAAACATAAAGATCCATTGTCTTTGTAACTCAAACCGCAGAGCATCCAGCTTGATGGGAACTTCTTGGCTGGCGAGAGTTCCATGAGATCAGGGCTCATGTCACTGCTTCCTCCCCAGTTCCCAGCTCAGGCTGGGAATGAGGCGGCTGTCCAAGCAGGCTCTTCCTTCAACAGCAAAATCGCCTCATGCGATACCTAGTCGTTGTACCTGCTTTGTGCCTTCAATGCAGCCCAAGCCCACGGGCTCCCGAGAGGTCAGAGCTGGACGGGCACTAGAGACGGTCCTAGCGCCCACCGCGCAGACTGGCACAGAGAGGAGAAAGGACTTGCCAAAGGTCACCTGGCACCCATCCCAGGGCACCTGCCTCCAATCCTGCACCCCACAAAGGGCTCCTAGCGCCAGCTCTGGGGTCGGAGCCTCCCAGTCTGCACCCACAGATGACTCCTAGCAGGTGGGGTGGATTAGAGGTGGGTGGAGCATGAGAGGATGGGTAAATTTCCTGCCCAAGGGTCTCCTCTTCTGCAAAGTACTAGCTTTACAAATTCAGCTGGACACAAGTAGTTCTGCTCAGCTGGGGGGTGGGGAAGATGGGTGGCTGCTGCAATCGGCTTGGCCACAGATGGGGGGGTGGGAAGGGGGGGTTCACACAGGCAAACTGCAATTCATTCTTCCTCTGCCCCTCCTGGATGCTCAGGTACCCACTGGAGCCCCCACCACTGCACTTGGACCCCCACCCAGAGCCCTGGCCCACGCCCTGCACCGTTGATCCCCTAAGAAGAGGAACTCCCTCGGCCAGTGTCCTACACAGACTACACCCAACAGTAACCACTAATGATACCAGGAGCCAACGTGTCCTTAAGCGTGGAGAGCTCAAGCCTCATCGGCTCCCTGACCTCTCACAACCGCCTGGTGGGTCTGGGCTACTGTTATGCCCACTTTACAGATGAGAAACCTGAGCCCAAGAAGGGAAGGCATCTGCCAAATGACAGGGCAGTTGGGACAGGCTCTCAAAAGCAGGCCCTTGGATTACAGCCCTCTTTCTCCCCTGCCCATGGAAGGAAAGGAGGTTCTCATACTCAGGGCTGCCTAGGAAGAGAGTGAGCCTCCCGTCATCAGAGGGGTGGAAGCAGAGGCTGCAGGACCACGGGCTGGAGACCAGCCTTGACAAAACAATCTATAGGATCCATCAGCCCTGTAGGGCCAGGAGTGGCGGACATCAGATCACCCCAACCCTGGATGTCTCCATTACTGAGGCCTGGCCACTCTACAGGCACCCCCAGGTCCCTCACTGTGTCCCTCCCCGACCTGAAAATGCCTCGGAGGCCTCCCTGGGACCCTTAGGACAAAGTCCCCTCCTCTCCAAGGCCAGCCTCTGTGACTCCTTCTATGTCACCCATTTCCATCCCAGCAGGCCAGCCCACCCCCACCCACTAGGCAGCTCCCTCTTACACCTTCCTGCAGAAGGTCTTCCCCTAGGAGCAAGTTCCCTGCCCTGGGGAGGGGGAGCCAGCCAGGAAGCACCACAGGGCAGGCACCACGCATGACTTTGTGCATCAACATGCGTCCCTGGTACCTAGCACAGTGCCTGGCACACAGTAGGTGCTCAATAACTATTGATTCAATGAATAAAAGAAAGAAGGGCTGAGTGTGTCCGGGGGGAGAGCCCATCACACCCCTGGAGGGTCTCACAGGCATGCACCTCCGCCTCTACATCGTAGCCCACCCACCCCTGCCTTCAGAAGGTGCCTAGAGACCCCTGGGAAAGGATTTTCAGTGGCAGAGAATTCCCAAGAGCAGATCCTGGTCTTGAGGACACAGATGGAAAGAAAAGGCACAGAGAGGCATGGCCATTTGGTCAGAGTCACACAGCAAATGGTCAACAGGACCGGGCTTGAGACTCACAAGTCTAGCTCTGAGCACGTGGCCAGGCAAGGGGGGCATGTTCCCATCTGCCTTTCCACCCTTTATCCTCTGTGCCCTGCCAAGTGTCAGGTGATGCTGTTGAATGACCGACTGGCTCTGCTGTGCAACCACAGCTCCCTCTCGCCGCCCTCAGTACCTGCTGAAGACCCCAGGTGTGCAGAGCCATGGAGGCATGTCAGCTTCCTGGAGCACATGACAGGGTGCTGGGGGTGCGCGGGGCTGCGGGACAGGCCTGGCACATCTCCCTGGGCATCAAGTTAGCCCAGTAACATCACAGTCGTAACAGCCAGCACTCACACATGCTCAGTGTCCCCCAAACTCGCGCTGCGCCGTCCAGAGGCTGTCACACTTGACCCTCACACCCTGAGAAGCCAGAACTATCATCCTCTTTTACAGAGGACACTGGGGCTCAGAGAGGGTGACCAACTTGCCCCAAAACACCAGTCCGTCTAGTGGCAGAGCCCAGGCAACCTGACTGTAGTGCCTGCCCCGAAACCTCTCAGGTCCCCGCTTCCTTTACCATCCACTGACTCACCAGGCAGGTCCCTTCACCTCTGTGGGCCAGAGGTAGTACATCTCCAAAAAAAAAAAAACAAAAACCAAAACTGGGACCAGTCCCAGGGGGTGGACCCCGTACCCTCAAGGGGAGGATACTTCCTGTTCTTCCAGTTTTAAAATCTGTGAGATCAGAAGCCTTCTGTGACTCAGGCCCTGAGATCTACCAGGAGAGGGGCATGGCTTTGCGCCACAAGGGTTTTAAACCTAGGCATCTGCTCTACTCCTTCCTTAAAGCTCTGCCCAGCACGGTCTACAGAAAACCCTTCTTCCTCAGGCAGACAGTGGGTGGAGGTGGGGCAGGGGAAGGAAAAAGCAGCTGAGGAATTTCTGCAACCGCAGGAGGATGCTTGCAGGAGACCCAGGGTGAAGTGAGTCATGAGCTCTGCCCACGGTGGGGGGGGGGGGAGGCAAATAGGAGAAAAGGACTGTGAGTCTGAGACTGAGTAATGGCAGTGGGATACATCGGTGCATCCTCTGGGGGCCTCTGACACACGCACCTCTGTTCCCACTTGGCTCCTGCTCCTGTCTCTCCCCCCACAAGTCATCTAATGACCTCTCCTGGGGGCCTTGTCCATTGTACCCCTGCCCAATCTGGGCACCAGGAACTATGGAGTCATAGTGGAACTTGGTTTTAAGAGCTAAGGCCTGGGACTCCCCACTCCAGGCCTGATACTGAGATAAGGACTCAATGAGATAACACAGGCAAAGGAAGGCCTGGCACATAGTAAGTGCTCAGTTAAATTACAACTAATCTTTACCGTTTTATCATTCAGAGCCCTCCCTCCTCCATCAATCACCATTCTCGGACAGATAATATATCTCTTCCCGCATGTCACAGGCTAGGGAGGCAGCTAGACTATGTGGCCACACACCCAGAGGTCATGGTCATCAGTCCCCATCCCTAGCTCTAGATCAGCCCCTTCAAGCCCTCCTGGAAGGGAGGATGCTCACAGGAGTCAGGGGCTCCCAGGAAGGAGCTTCCCTCAAAATGCCCAGGTTGGTGGAAGCAGAGAAGGAAAGAGTCAGGCTGGGGAATGAGGCTGTCTTCAGCAGGGAAGGTGACCAGAGCTGGAAGGGAAACGCACAGTGGCTCGGTTTGCCCCTAAAAACCAACATGTACGAAACAACCAAACGTCCAACTTTAGGGGAAAGGCTAAGAAAATTTCCCTCTGTCCTCTGTCCAAGATGTGGCCTTTGGGAATGCTTCCAGGGAGGTTTTAACGACCTGGGGGAGATGTTTATTAGAAACCATTTAGGGAAAGGAGCAGACACAAACTTGAGTCATGGTCCCAGCAACGTGTAACAATCCACGCTGGAGGGAAATACTACTGAGAATGAAGCGGTTGTCGCAGGATGGTGGCTGAGTAATTCCTGTTCTTGTCTTTCAACCTCATTCCTCAGGCAGCAGGGAGGGCGGGCTGTGGCCCAGTTCGGGTTTAGAAAGTTCTCTTTCACAGATGTGGGGAGGATTAGAAGCCCCAATGAGGCTGGGGCGGCTGTGAGCGGGCGAGGCCAGTGCTCAGGCCACAGCAGTGGGAAAGGAGCGGAGGGGACTGAAGGAGGCTGGAGAGAGAGGAGGGCAGGGTCAAAGCCAACAAAAGCACGTTATGTAAGACCCGACACAAGAGACAGCAGAATCCCCAGATGCTGCACCCCCAGGGGCTGACCCAGACCTCGGCTAAGGGCAGCAGCCCAGGCCTGGGCACTGCTTCCGGCCAGCCCGCTCTCTCTGCAAAGCCCGCGACAACAATGAGGAAGCCACTCACCAGGGTGGGGTGGGCGAAGACAGAACACTTCCATCCTCTCACTCCTGGCACTTAGAGCCACTTCCCAAATGTAGAGAGGTGGATTTTTTAAAACCAATTTGGAAAAAGGCATCATTTGTTTTGCTCCATTCATAAACAAGACACCCTTTTTCTCATATCTGATTGTCCAAAAGGGTGACAATACTCAGTACTGAGGTACGTCTTGGCAGGAGGGTATCAAGTGTTTGCTGCCTCTTCAAAGGCTGTGTCGATAAATCAGGACGTCACGCAGGAGTTCTATTTTGAGGCCTCTCTGATACTGGAACCTCGTGGAGGAAATGCCGCACTGTGCACACCAGCAAAGCTCTAGAACTGACCCAGCGTCCATGAACGGGGGACAAAGTGACCCACGCACGGAAAGGAGCCGCCAAGAAAGGGCGAGGTAGACGTGTGTGCCGACACAGAACGATGTCCACGACCTACCAAGTGAAAACAATCAACCACAGAAACCTACGATAGGACCTGGTTTTATGAACGAAGCTATAGAGCGTGTACACAGAGAGGGATACGTTTAGAAACCGCGACACACGGAACTTAAGGGATTTCTTCCGGGGCGTGGGATTGAAAGGAGAAAGATGGAGTGAGCTGTCATTTTTTTTACTTTACTCCCCTAAATCGTTTGCGTGTGTGTTACTTTCGCAATTACACAAAGTCAGCAGGAGCTGCCTGGAGTTGGGACAGACGGCAGGGACTGCCGACTGCTAATGGGCACAGGGCTTGTTTCAGGGGTGATGAAAATGCCCTAAATGGATAGAAGCAATGGTCGCGCGACTCTGCGAATATACTGAAACCACTGGATTGTACGCTTTAAGAGGGTGAATTGTATGGTAGGTGAACTATGTCTCAATAAAGCTGCTATTTATTTTTTCCACGCTTCTTTTCACAGGCATTGAGAAACTGCTATTTAAAGAAAAAAAGAAGCAGCGAGGGGAAAGGTGAGCAGGGCAGAGGGAGGGGCATAGCACCGGCTACCTCCCCCACCTGCCTGCTCAGGTAAGAAACCCTGCAAACCCTGTGGCAGTATGTGTGCGGAGGCACTCCTCTCCCACAATACCCGAGTCCCTTAAGGCTGTCCTAGCAACAGAAAGGGACCCCCAACCCAGCCAATGCCAAGTTTCCTGCCAGGGGCACCCAGTCCCTCACCTGCTGCATCTTGGTTTATGTGGCTCAGGCCATATGCAAAGAAACCCTAGTATGCTTGGAACCCACCCACGGCCCACTTACCTCCACTTTCTCGTCCTAGCCCTGTCCCCTGGGCCACGGGGAAGGTGTGGGCTGGCCTGACCCAGCCACCTGCCCCAAGGCCTTGTTCCTTCTATTTGTCAGATGGGTCCCCCATCACTACCTCCAGACCCCTTGCAGGCAGCCCACGTCCACCTCACACGGTTGCCAAGGCAGAAGGATCGCCGTAACCAAGGCTTCTGAAAACCCAGGTGGATTCTCAAATTTACGCTAACCCCAGGCACCGGACAAACCTCAAAGAAATAGGGCCGCAACTTCAGCTACAATTGCCACCTTCAAATTCCAAACACCCGCATGACCTAGCCCACCCGAGAACCTAATAACAGAGAGGCAAGGACAATCTCAATGATAACAGCAAGTGTTCGCTGAGCACTTCTTATGCCCCAGGCAACCCGCATTATCCCATAAATACTCCCCTCAGCACCCAGCGGGCAGGTACCATTATTATTCCCATTTTACAGATAAGAAAACTGAGATTAAGATGCTGGCCCAAGGCCAGGTCAGCTAAAGCACAGAGTGAAGTGGTGAGCTGTGTGACTTGTGCACTGTGTTTTGGGACGTTGAGCTGGCTCGAGTCTGGAGATTTACGGGGAAATTTGAGATTGTTTTCGTTAGGCCCTCAGAGCTGGAAGGGACTTCAGCCATCAAGAGGCACGCCCGCTCTGGTTCACAGCTAGGGAACCTGAGACCCAGAGAGTAAATGGCCTGCCCAGGTACTCAGGCCTCTGGGCTTCTGGATCAGGGCTCTTTCCTCCACCCTTGCTCCCTCCTGTAAGTGGGAGGGACTCCTCCTGCCACCACCCCAGGGGCTGCTGGTGTGGGAACAAGCCCCTACTTGCCAGGGGCCTTGAAATCCCGGGATGAAAGGTGCCATGGCAGCAAAACAGCACTGTGGGCAGGAGTGCGCCTGACCTTTGCCAGGACTTGCAGGCAGGCTGCAATCACCTGCTCACCTGCGCGGGGCGGGCACAGAGCTGCAGCCAGGCCTCAGGGGCCTGGGAGCTCGGAGTACTGTGGGAAGGGGTGTTCCTACCTCTGACATTTCTACTGGGGAGGAGAACCGGGTCCCAGGTGGGGAGGGCTCCGGAATTTTAATTGCCTGCCATGGAAGTACCCACGGCTCCTTGGGTGGGGTGAGGAGAGCCCGCAGCTCACTGGGGTGGCAAAGGCACGCCCTCATTCCCCTCCTCATTCCCCTCCAACAGAGATTTCCCAGGCAGCTCACTTCCTCTGGAGGGTGCTGGGAGGCTTCCTGGCTTCCCCCTTCTAACCTCTCACCCATGTGTGTCAAGAGTCCCTCAGGTGAGCCTGGACCAGGAATTTGAGGCATTTGAAGAGGGTTATTATTAGCACTGAAGTATTGAGAAGAGAGAGGCCAGCAGGGTCTGAGCAAGCACAACTCTCTTCCACCCAGTCTGGCATCCGCAAAACAAACCCAGCCCTCCCCAGGAGAGGACACTTCACCTTCTGTGGTCTCATTCCCCTCCCCTAGAACACGGGGGCAGAGGAGGGTGGGCTGGCAGTTCTCAGTCTGGGAGGCAGGAAGGCGAGGAGAGCCAGAGCTGGGTGTGAGGAGAGGAAAAACCCCACAGAAGGCACGGCGTACCCCACCCACACCCAGGCCGGGTGAGGGGCCTACAGCAGGCCCTGAATGGAGGGACTGTTCCAGAGCCCCAGGAGGTTGCCACGACAGGGAGGGGACAGGAAGACTCCGCCCTGGCCCTTCCTCCTCCCAGAGTCCAGGCCTTGTCCTACAAGGAGGCTTTCCAGTACTTAACCCCCTGCTGCTCGGCGGCTAAAGAGGGTCTGATTCTTCTCCATGTCACCCCCACCCCTGAGCCCAGCCCCAGGCCTGGCACAGGGGGAAGTTCAGGCCACCCGGTCCCAGGGCCCAGGACTACAGCCACTCGGCAGGCCTCCCCAGCACCTTGTTAGTACCCAGCAAGGGTGGGGACAGGGAGTAAAGGGACACCTGGTCAAATGCTCTCAGGGGTCCCTGCTCTCAAGGGAGTGTGGAGGCCATGGCCGCTGAAACTCCACAGGACATCAAGATAAGAGTAGGTGGACATGGTGCTCTGGGCCCACTGGACAGGAGAAGCAAATGCGGCCATGAGGAACGGTCTCCTCTTTTCATGAGCTGTCCCCGAGGCCACCTGACCCGGCTCCCCTATGCCAGGCCCTGTACTAAGCAAACTACATGAATTAGTTCACTTAAGTCTCTCAACAACTCATAATAAGGAAAAAATCACTGACCCTATTTTAAAGAGGGGAAAACCAAGGCACCAAGACATTAAGGGACTTGTCCAAGATCAAACACCTGGGAAACAAACGCCGGGATTCCACCCAGGGCCGGCTCGCCAGCCCTGGAGGTCTGCCAGGGCTGAGTTTCTCAGGCAGCAGAGTTTCTCACCCCGTCTCCCCATTCTCCAGGGTCTGGGGGGAAAGGAATGCGGGACTGCTGCAGCCCCTGCGCTTCCCCAGGAGCCTTGGGGTCAGCTGCCCTTCAGAGAAGCCGCCACCGTGCAGTGACAGGCTGCGAGCAGGGCTGGCTGAAGGAAGGGGCCGAGGCGGCTGGGAACTAGCCCTGCGAGGGCCCCGCTCTGGCAGTGACCAGTCCCTGGCCCCCGCTGCCAGCAGGCGCAGCCCGCTGAGTCCGAGCCAAAGGACATGGAACCCCACGTCCTCCATGCATCCCATCGCATGCCTTGCCCCCCTCCCCACGATCAGCCTGGGCCCTGAGGAGCCGGTTCCCTGGAAGCCTCAGCCACGTGTACCAGGGCTGGGGCCGGGACAGCTGGGGGCCGGGACAGCCAGGGAGGAAGGCCAGGACGCGCTGTGGGGGGAGATTCCAAAGAGGGTAGAAAGTGGGCTTGGAACGCTTCTGGGCTGGGACAGCCCGGGAGAGGGGGGTCAGTCTGCGAACCGCCCCCCACGTCGGTCAGAGGTAGCGGGCTGGGGGATCCGACAAGACCGGGCTCCGAAGGGGTTCCGTAGGGAAGGGGAAGGCGGAGCTCAGAAGCGGGCCGGCAGGGGCGCCCAGACTCGGAGGGAACAAGCTCGCGCGCGGGGCTGGGTCCCGGCAGCTCCCGCGCCGCCCCGGCCCGTCTCTCCGGAGACCCCCGCCCGGCCCGGACAGCGGGCCCCAGGGGGGCGTGGCCCGGGCGTCCCGGCCGAACCCTGGGCGCTCGCGGCGCGTCCAGATCCTCACCTGCGATGTGCTGGCGCCGGGCCTCGTCCAGGTGCGTGGACAGCACGTCCCCCATGGCGAGGGAGAGTCGCGGCCCGATCCGGCCGCCGCCTGCCGCCCGCCGCTGCCGGTGCTGCTCAGGCGGACGCCGCTGGCGCCATGGAGCCCGGCGCGCCCTGATCCCCGCCGCCCCCGTCCGCGGCCGCCGCTCGCGCTCAGCTCCGGCCCGGCTCCGGCCCGGCCGCGTCCCGGCAGCCTCAGCCTCCCGCGCCAGCCCGCGCCCGCAGCCCCGCCAGGCCCCGCCCCGCCCGCCAGGCCCCGCCCCCTCCTCGGCCACGGGCGGGGCACCGGGGCTCGGGACGCCGGGACCGCCCGGGAGACGCAGACAAAGAGAAGGTCCCCGAAAGGGAGACGGAGGAGAGACGCGCAGACAGCGCACCCGACCCCGACCGAAGCGAAGAGATGGGACTGTTGGGGGCACCTGAAAAACTGGGGGTGCCCTGGGGGGCTCCAGCCTTGGTGACACCCTCTCCCCTCTCCTGCCCTCCGAGCGCGGGAAGAGAATCACGCCGAGGAGGGCGTGCGGGAATGGTAGGGGAAGCCTAGGCCGACCTTCCAGAATTCGCCTTCGCGCTCCCCCAGCCCCCAGTCCTGCCCGCAGCCGGCTGCACTCAGGAAGTTCCCCGGCCTTGATCCGACCTGCCCCAGAAGGTGCGCCGGCCTGTCTTGCGCAATAGCTGTAGGAAGGGGCGAGGTGGGGAGGGCTCTGGCCCAAAGGCACCCCAGCCCCAGTGCCAGGCGGGCATTACTCAGGTCCAGCACATGGGTGTTTCACCCCGCAGGCAGCTTGTGGGACAGGACAATTCAGAAAGGGAAAAAGTAATAGCACTTTGCAGTTTGCAAAAGACTATCATAATCAAAACCCAGAGACCGGCATGGACTTTGGGTACCGGCCTGTGGGGCTGGGCGTGGGCGAGTCCCCACTACCTGAGGAATGCGTTCCACTTGCAGGACCTCTCTCCCCAGCTGGTAGGGAAGACAGTCAAGTTAACAACTGGGATCCCCAAATCATGGACTGGGGTGACAGAGGCCTTCCTTGGCTACCCATGCTCAGGTCTCCTGTCCTGCATTCTGACAAGGGCCGTCCAGTTTCTGCTTGCTTGCCCCCGGTGCCTGAGTGCTCACGGCTTCTCTGCGCATGCCACCCTGGTATTGTAACTGTGACATAAGGCAGAAAGTGACGATAATAACAGTTAACATTGCTGAACACCTGTACTTCAGGCCTGTCCACACCAGGAGGCAGGTGGACCTGATTGATTGACGTGATACAGGCACTCCCTCGTGCTTACCAGCCATTCAGTAAACAGGTGGCAAAAGCCTGTGTGCCAGGCCCTCCGTAAGATGCTGGGGATGAAAAGATGAGAAAGCCCCGGCTGCCCTCCTTTTGACCTTGGACAAGTGGCATTACCTCTTTGAACCTCAGTTTCCTCATCTGTCAAGTGAGAATAATGACACTTTGTTGGGAGGATTAAATGAGATAACAAAGTGCACAGGGTCAGTCATCTGTCAACAACAGAACCTGTCGTTCTCTTATTCATCACAATCCCTGCTCTAAAGATGGTAGAGAAGCTGAGGAAGGAGTAGGACATTCTGTTTTGAGCAAAATCGCAGACCTAGAAGTTGAAAAAGAAGAATCTTGACAGCAGATACTGGGGACAGCATTCCAGGGAGTGGGGACAGCACGGGCAAAGGCCTGGCCTTTGAACAGCAAGATGCATTCATGAGGCAGAGAGCCATAGGTGGAGTTGAAGTCGAGGTGGCAGAGTTTACTGATTTCCTTTTATAGGGGCAGAAACTGAGGCCCAGAGAGGGAAAGTGACTTACCAAGGGCACACAGCCAGGTAGAGGCAGAACCTGGCCAGAGGCCAAGTCTCCTGACATACAGTGTCTGATTCTCTTTCAGCAACCAAAAGCCAGTAATGCTGGTCACCTTGTTTCATTTTTCCCACAGTCCAAGCTATAGGGACCAGAAGGGTCTACTGTGCCCAGGGAGCGGATAGCTGGAGCTAGCTGGCATCTAGACACCACAGGACATCTCTTCAGTGAGGCCGGAGGCCTAGGCCACATGGGGTAGCATGGGGCACAGCAGCCACATCGGGTAGACGGGGCACAGCAGCCCTTCCCCAGCCTTCATGGCGCACCCAGGCCTGTGAGCCTGGAGCACTCACAGACTTCCCAGCATGCCAGGCCCCTGGCCCAGGGACCATTCATCTTGGCTTTGGGGACCTTCTGTGACATGTCACCTAATCCCTCTGAGCATCCATGGTCTCGTGTGAGAGGCTCATGAGCTGGGGAAAGTGGAAAGGCATTGTGGACTAGCGGGTGTACGCGTGTGGATAGCTCCCCCCAAACCTGGTGCTAGTCCCTGACAATTCAGGATTCCTTCAATTCACACCAAAAAAAGTTATTGTCTGGGGGTGAGGTGGAGGGGAATTGACTGCAAAAAACTTCAGAGGGAACTCTGGGGGGGATGAACCTGGCCTATGTCTCTACTGGGGTGGTGTTGGGAGTACATACCTGTCTGAGCTTATGAAACTGTACGCTTATAATGATGCACGTTATTGGATGTAAATTATACTTCCACGGAGCTTGTTTTAAAATGAACAAACAAATCAAGCACTACTATGTGTCAGGTGCTATTCTAGACACTGGGGATACAGGAATATACAAGGTAACAAGGTCTCTAGATTCTCATGTTGGAGGAGAAAGACAACAAATAAAATAACTTCAAAGAGTGATAACCATTAAGATGGGACAGGGTGACAAGTGGGGGTGGGGTGGGCTGCCACCTAGGAGGTGGATTAGAAAGGCCTCTCCAAGGAGATGACGCCTTGAGACCTGATTGGCAGGAAGGAGCTTGCTTCCTGAAAGTTGCTTCTTCTGAAAATTCAGAAGAGCTGCTATTTGCGGAGCGTGTGCCACGTGCCAGGCACCACGGCAGGTCTTTCCCGGCCTCCTCCTGTCCTCACAGCTTCTGGGGTAGGAATGACCATGTCCATTTTATAGCTGAATAAATTGTTGTGAGGATTTTTAAAAAATAATATTCCATTGTATGCACCCAGCAATCCTTGTTTAAATATTGGAATAGGCAGACCCAGAGCGGGCACGCCAGGTAAGGCATCAGTGTGAGCAAAGGCAACAAGATGAGTCCTTGGTCACCGAGCTAGATGGTTGCTCCAAGACCTCCTGCGGGGATCAGGAGGTGGGGGGCCCTGCCTGGATAGGTGGGACCAGATGGGGAGGCAACTTGAGAACAT
>NW_012138525.1:5355536-5364789 GCF_000956105.1 Propithecus coquereli | reverse complement strand
GAAGGATTCAGGAAGTTAGACATCAGAGAATTTCTCAACTCTGAGATGTTGGGAACCTCTGCCCTTATGTTTGAGGCCATCGTGATGTTCGCTTTTTAGTTTTGAGTAAATTGAAGCATCTTTTCACACATATATTGGCCATCAGGGTTTTTTTAATTTCATATTCTCTGCTCGTTTGTCTCTTGGAAAGTCTATCTTTTTTCTTATTAATTTGTAAGAGCTCCTTTTATAGCAATTCCATTCTGCAAGGCAGGAGGGTCCCTGCTCTTTTGCAAGGACTCTGGACGCTGTCCCTCTTCACCAGGCCCGCCACCCCCTTTCCTTGGCTGGGGCCCTGAAGCCTGGTGGAAGATGCCAGGGATGTGGACAGAGGCTTGGAATGGTCCAGATCTGGAGCAGCGAGGGAGGGAACATTCTCCTCTGCCCACCTGCTGGGCCACCCCCTCCGGAGCAGAGAATGCCACCTACAGCCCCTGACTCATCAGGCCTTATGTCAGGAAGTGGCTTCCCTGCGAGGCTGCCCCACCCCAGCCTGCCACACCCTAAAGCCCATTTGGAACTGGGGACCCAAAGGTGAAGAATAATGATAATTTGCTTCCAAAGGGAGGATCCAGAGGTCAGAGCCAGAGCTTGGCCTGAGACCCAGAGAAAAGAAGGGTTTTGCCCGAGAACATTTAGCGGGCACCCAGCCCAAGACCCCTTCCTTGTCCTGTAGGAAGAAGGAGGAGCCCTTTCTCTCCCCATGGGTCCCTCTCCCTCCCAGTTGGCTCTGAGCCCCGCTCTGCTCTCCCCACAAACCTGTCAAACCTGAAATAGAACAGGAGAAAAAAAACAAACACCTCCAGTAAACAGCAGGGAGTGTGAATGAATCAGGATTTTGTTTTTAAGGAATATCATGTGTCCACCTCTGTTTACCCAGTTGGCATGGCCTGTTGTGCGGAAGGGACCCTGGCACCCCGCCCAGACCTCCCCTCTTTATTAACTGTTGGGGGGTAGAAGGGGCCACAGCCCATAGCCTGTTCCATCTGTCACGTGGCCTTGGGCTGCCCAGCCCCCTTCTTGCTCCTTCTGTGGCCAAGCTGTCACCACTCTCTAGCCCCACCACCACACCCAAGTGCAGGGCAACTGCCCAGCCCATCGCTGGCCTCCCAGCCTCCAGCCTCCCACTTATTCTTCAGTGGGAGCCAGATGAATTGTTCTAAAACACAGATATGACCATGTCTTCCCCCTGCTGCTAACCTTCCATGGCTCCCACTGTCCTGGAGAGAAAATCAAACCCTACACATGGCACTGGGGGCTCCTGTCAGCCCCTCCTTCACTCTCTTCTTCTCCCACTCTAGCTGCACTGAACTTTCACATCCTCAAACTAGCCGTGCTCCATCCTTCCCCAGGGCTTAGGAAACACTATTCCCTTCCCCATCTTGCCCCACAAGCACCATTCATCCTTCAGGCCTCAGCTAAGTACCCTTTGTCAGAGAGGACTTTCCTGCCCCCGATCCCCCAGGCCTGCCATTATTGCCACCTGCCCCCAGCATCCTATACTCCTCCTTCACTTCAAGCAGCACACTCAAGATTATTTTGTGGCCAGGCAAGGTGGCTCATGCCTGTAATCCTAGCTCTGTGGGAGGCCAAGGCAGGAGGATCTCTTGAGATTACTTGAGGTCAGGAGTTCGAGATAAGCCTGAGCAAGAGGGAGATCCTGTCTCTACTAAAAACAGAAAAAATTAGCCGGGCATGGTGGTGTGCGTCTGTAGTCCCAGCTACTTGGGAGGCTGAGGCAGGAGGAAATCTTGAGCCCAGGAGTTTGAGGTTGCTGTGAGCTAGGCTGATGCCACGGCACTCTAGTCTGGGCAACAGAGGGAGACTCTATCTCACGAGAAAAAAAAAAAAAAAGGAAAAGATTATCTTGTGTGTGTGATTATCTGTGTAAATAGATCTTCCTCTCTGAGGACCAGGACTGTCCTCGCTCAACATGACATCCATCCCCAGTGTCAGATGTAATGGGAGCTTGAGTGAGCACCTACAATGTGCAGAACACTGTCCCAGTGTCCCAGCCCTGGAGGAGAATGTGACAATGTGGAACCCAACACTCTTGTTCATAGATCTGCACATGTATGCTCATGCCTGCAGGGGCCATGCCCACCTCATTTGATACAAAGTCCAGTCTACAGCAAGTCAGGCCTCTGCTACATGCAGAGCCTCTGCTTACATACCTCCAGGAATGGGTTGCTCACCACCTTCCCAGGTCACAATTCCGTGATTGGTGCCAACAGCACCGAAGTCAGGCAAGGGGCCGCTGAAGCGCTGGCAAGCAGCCAGGGGGTGGGAGACAATAACGACAGGATGAGAAAGACAGTGAAAGCCCCACTCACTGTGGGCCCGCTACACAGCTCGGGCTTTGCTCCTCTGCCTCCTTTAATCTGCACCACAACTTTTGGGGACACTCATCCCGTAGCAGAGAAAACTGAGGCTCAGTGAGGTTAGTGGCTTGTCCAAGGTCCCACAGCAAGTAAGAGATGAAGGTAAGATGCACATGCAGCTCTGCCTGCTTCCAGCTACGGATCCCCGCCACAAACCCGGATCCTCCCAGACCCATCCTGTGCATTGAACTGTTTATCGAACACAAGAAGCGCTTCTCTGCCATAACCGTTTTTGTGTTTCAATTAGCAATATAATGTGAACATCTTTCCATACCAATGAATATTCATCTACTCATTTTAATGATGGCATCCTATTCCATTGCATGGCACCATTAAGTTATTCTCCTATGAGCGTCCGGACAATTGTTTTCTAAGGATAAATTTCTAGAAGTGAGATTGCTGGGTTAAAACTCCTTTTGAGACTCTTTTTTTAAGACAAGACATCGCTCTGTTGCCCAGGCTAGAGTGCTGTGCGTGGCGTCAGCCTAGCTCACGGCAACCTCAAACTCCTGGGCTCAAGCGATCCTCCCACCTCAGCCTCCCGAGTAGCTGGGACTACAAGCACACGCCAGCATGCCCGACTCATTTTTTCTATATATTTTTAGTTGTCCAGCTAATTTCTTTCTATTTTTTTTAGTAGAGACGGGTCTCACTCTTGCTCAGGCTGGTCTTGAACTCCTGAATTCAAACGATCTGCCCGCCTTGGCCTCCCAGAGTGCTAGGATTACAAGCGTGAGCTACTGCGCCAGGCCCACCCAGCTCCTTTTGAGGCTTTCGATATGTGGTGACAAATTGCCCTGCTGAAGTGATGGTAGCAGCCGGCAGTTCCCCTAGCTCTTGTCATGTGCCTGTCATCTGTCCCTTGTCAAGAACCCCCTGTGTCATGGGGACTTGTGCACGTTTTACCTCCCATCCCAACCCCTCCTCCAGAGTAAGAGCCCCAAAGAGCAGGGGCCAGAGGGAGCCAGGTCCCTGAGAGCTGTTTGCCGTCGAGCCCTTTACGGATGTGCTGGACGGTCACTCCGCGTTCCTCCAGCACCGCCTTGGAGGGCTTTCAGGCCCCACCAGCCCCCTCCCACCTCTTCCTTGTCAGACTTGGTTTCCTGCTGGGCCACAGCTGCCCTCACCAGCCCGTGACTCAGAGCCTGTCGCGGATGGCAGTGCTGGTTGGGCCTGCCCAGCCCCCGAAGTGACTAAGCCTGCGGTGAGGGGTGAGGCCGGGCCGGGCATCCCGGGGTGGGGCCGCCTCCACCCCAGCCTCGCCCTCCTTCCTCTCTCCCTTAGCCTTGCTGACTTCTGTCCTCCAGTCCTTCTCCGTAGAAAGAAGATAATCCTGTGTTCGAAAAACATTTCCTGAGTGCTGAGTTCGGAGAACTGAGACTGTTCCTGTCTTCGCTGGGAGCACAGTCTGGCAGGCAAAAGCCATTTCATGGAGAGGGACAGAGAGAAGGCCAAAGAGGAAGGTGGCAGGAAAGAGGAGAAAGAAGTTGTGGGAGAGCCCAGAGCGGGGATTTGGGGTGGGCACAGGCCACTGTGTGTTAATCACTGGTCAGGCTGCTGGAAGCAGGGAGCTTACAAGAACCAGGCCTCCCTACCCCACAGGTCACCTCTGTGAGAATTAGTAAAGTCAGTGACAACAGGCTTTGCAAGTGCAGAGACAGCCTTGGCGAGTGCAGTGTGGGCTGGATTCAGCCCCTGTCACCCACTCCACCGGAAGCATTTGTGCAGGGAGCCCTGAGTGAGGAGGCAGCAGTACCTCCTTCTAGGGTGTGTTTGGAAATGTGCCTATGGAGGTGTTTTAATTGTCACTATGTCTGGTGTCTGTGCGTAGGGGGTTGCTATTGGCATTTAGTGTCTGAAGGTTAGGGATGCTAAGCATTCTGCCAAGGTGGCCAGTCCCGCCCGGGGAGGAAATATTCCTGGGTTACATTGTAACAGGATCATAATGATTGCAAACTTGTGCAATTCTGCCTCATGTTTTAAGTGGTTTTAACTAGACTTGAACCTTCCTAGCCAGGGATTGTGTCTGACGTTTTGCGCCGGTCCCGTAGTGATAATGAAGGCACAATGTGAGCAGGGCACTGGGCCAGGCCTTTGGACATGTTATCTTTGTGACACTCCTGTGAGGGCTGGGCTATTATTAGCCCCATTTTGCAGATGAAGAAACTAAAGCTCAAAGAGGTGAGGTCAGTCACGAGGGTGGGAAGTCAGAAAGCCAGTTTTCCAGGTTGGGTCTACTTCAGTCCAAAGCATATGCCCTGCCAGTAGGACGAAACCTGGCCCATGTGACAGATGGGGAAACTGATACACAGACATTTTAACCAAGCAGAACCAAGGTGTCTGAGCTCATGAATCCAGATTTTTCCCTCTCCACCTCTATGCCAGGGACCCATATCTGCACATGCAGGGTTTAATAATGAGAATTAAGAGCCCCGAGTAGCTGGGCACAGTGGCTCACGCCTGGAATCCTAGCACTCTGGGAAGCCGAGGCAGGAGGATCGCTTTGAGCTCAGGAGTTTGAGACCAGGCTGAGCAAGAGCCAGACCCTGTCGTTACTAAAAATAGAAAAAATTAGCTGGGCGTGGTGGCACACGCCTGTAGTCCCAGCTACTCGAGAGGCTGAAGCAGGAGGATCGAGCCCAGGAGTTGGAGGCTACAGTGAGCTGTGATGATGCCACTGCACTCTAGCTGGGGCAACAAAGTGAGACCCTATCTCAAATAAATAAATAAAACCCCCAGGAAAAGCCTTCCTCAAGGCTGGTTTTCAGTCCATGCTACTTACTTTCTCCAAGTATTTCCTGTCCTGGAAAACTTTAAGTTAATGCCTTTTACCTTAAAGTAAGTCCCCTTCCTCCCTGTAAGGCATCTTTTTATAGCTTGGAAGAGTTCAAAATTGGAAGATGCAAAATCCTTCCTCTCTGCCCACTCAGGAAAGTGTTGGGCGACCCCTCGGGGTGAGAAGTGTGGGTGTTCTTCAACGTTGTTGTAGCCTAGAGGCCTCGGATTGGCTCTCACCATTCTGGGCCTCAGCTTTTGTGAAAGGGAGCAATAATCTCCACTATCCTGGTGGTTGTAGGGAGGCAATGACATCATCCATGTATAACGCCTGGCCCAGGGCCTGGCCCACGCGTCAAATGGTAGCTGCTGTCATGATTACTGTGAGCATCTAGTGCGAATGCAGGCAGGTCTGCACTGGATTCTGATGCTGATGATACCAGGTGCTCGGTGCCATGACAAAGATTTGAGCCAAGAGCCCTGGAGCCCCAAGTGCAGAGGGTGTGGCACGAGGCCAGATGGCTTCCTGGAGGAGGAGGTGTTTGAGCTGGGCCATCAGAGACAGAACAAATTCTCTGGGAAAGAGGCTGTGTGTGCCCGGTGCGCCAGCTGGGCTGCCAAGGGTTGATTTGTAGAAATTCTCCTGGGGCTGCTCCAAGAGAAGAAGGATCCCGGGGGCCCGGGGAGGCTGGAAGTGCCAATCTGGGATACAGGGTCAGGAGTATGAGTATGGTTTCTTCCTTTTCTTTTTCTTTATTTTTTGAAGCCTAATTTGCAGATATCAAATGCACAATTCTCAGAGTTTTTAAGATATGTTTTGGCAGCTTTGGAAGTATGATTGACAGCTAATAGACTGCACGTGTTTAAATGGACAGTTTGGTGATTTGCAGCACAGATGTACACCTGTAGAACCATCACCACGGTCAAGATAATGAACATACCCATCACCTGAAAAGCTTCCCTCTCCCCTTTGCAATCTCTCCCTCCCTCTGACGCACCACGCATCCCCAGGCAACCACAGATCTGATTTCTATCACCATAGATTGGCTTGCATTTTCTAGAATGTTATATAAATGGAATCATATGTAGTATTACTCTCTTGTATCTAGTTGTTCTTTAAAACTCAGTTTCATTATCTTGAGATTCACCCGTGTTGTTGTATTAATAGCTCATTCCTGTTCAGTGCTGGATTGTGTTATACTGTACAGATGTGCCGCGGTTTCTCCGTTTGCCTGCTGATGGACATTTGAGTTGTTTCCAGCTGCAAACAAAGCTGTTATGGGAATTTGTGCAAAGCTTGATGAGTTTTTTTTGGGTGTATACAGGTATAGAACCATCACCCAGAGCAAGACATGAAATATTTCCAGTACCCTAGAAAGTTCTCTCATTCCAGGCTGTATTGCTTCAAAGACAACTGCTATTTTGACTTTTATCACCATAAATCAGTTTAATGCCACTTACATGAAGTTAAGTTCTATAAACTGCATGTAAATGGAATTAAATCTGTTTTCTTTCGTGTTTAGCTTCTATTTCACCATGTTATGTTTCTGAGAATAATCCATGTTGTTACCTGTATCAGTAGCTTCTTTCATTTGATTACTCTGCAGCATTCCACTGTACGGATATACCACAAAGTGTCTGCCCATTTTCATGTGATGGACATTTAAGTTGCTTCCAGTTTGGGCTATTATAAATAAAGATGCTATGAACATTTGTGTAAAAGTGTTTTTGTGGACACATATTTTCATTTCCCTTGGGTAAATAGTTACGAGTGGAATTTCTGGTTCATAGGGGAAGTGTTCTTTTTTTCTTTTTTCTTTTTTTTTTTTTAGACAGAGTCTCACTGTGTTGCCCAGACTAGAGTGCCGTGGCGTCAGCCTAGCTCACAGCAACCTCAGACTCCTGGGCTCAAGCGATCCTCCTGCCTCAGCCTCCCGAGTAGCTGGGACTACAAGGACACGCCACCATGCCCGACTCATTTTTTCTATATATTTTTAGTTGTCCAGCTAATTTCTTTCTATTTTTTTTAGTAGAGACGGGTCTCACTCTTGCTCAGGCTGGTCTTGAACTCCTGAACTCAAATGATCCGCCCGCCTCGGCCTCCCAGAGTGCTAGGATTACAAGCGTGAGCTACTGCGCCAGGCCCACCCAGCTCCTTTTGAGGCTTTCGATACGTGGTGACAAATTGCCCTGCTGAAGTGATGGTAGCAGCCGGCAGTTCCCCTAGCTCTTGTCATGTGCCTGTCATCTGTCCCTTGTCAAGAACACCCTGTGTCATGGGGACTTGTGCACGTCTTACCTCCCATCCCAACCCCTCCTCCAGAGTAAGAGCCCCAAAGAGCAGGGGCCAGAAGGAGCCAGGTCCCTGAGAGCTGTTTGCCATCGAGCCCTTTACGGTTGTGCTGGACGGTCACTCCGCGTTCCTCCATCACCGCCCTGGAGGGCTTTCAGGCCCCACCAGCCCCCTCCCACCTCTTCCGTGTCAGACTTGGTTTCCTGCTGGGCCACAGCTGCCCTCACCAGCCCGTGACTCAGAGCCTGTCGCGGATGGCAGTGCTGGTTGGGCCTGCCCAGCCCCCGAAGTGACTAAGCCTGCGGTGAGGGGTGAGGCCGGGCCGGGCATCCCGGGGTGGGGCCACCTCCACCCCAGCCTCGCCCTCCTTCCTCTCTCCCTTAGCCTTGCTGACTTCTGTCCTCCAGTCCTTCTCCGTAGAAAGAAGATAATCCTGTGTTCGAAAAACATTTCCTGAGTGCTGAGTTCGGAGAACTGAGACTGTTCCTGTCTTCGCTGGGAGCACAGTCTGGCAGGCAAAAGCCATTTCATGGAGAGGGACAGAGAGAAGGCCAAAGAGGAAGGTGGCAGGAAAGAGGAGAAAGAAGTTGTGGGAGAGCCCAGAGCGGGGATTTGGGGTGGGCACAGGCCACTGTGTGTTAATCACTGGTCAGGCTGCTGGAAGCAGGGAGCTTACGAGGACCAGGCCTCCCTACCCCACAGGTCACCTCTGTGAGAATTAGTAAAGTCAGTGACAACAGGCTTTGCAAGTGCAGAGACAGCCTTGGCGAGTGCAGTGTGGGCTGGATTCAGCCCCTGTCACCCACTCCACCGGAAGCATTTGTGCAGGGAGCCCTGAGTGAGGAGGCAGCAGTACCTCCTTCTAGGGTGTGTTTGGAAATGTGCCTATGGAGGTGTTTTAATTGTCACTATGTCTGGTGTCTGTGCGTAGGGGGTTGCTATTGGCATTTAGTGTCTGAAGGTTAGGGATGCTAAGCATTCTGCCAAGGTGGCCAGTCCCGCCCGGGGAGGAAATATTCCTGGGTTACATTGTAACAGGATCATAATGATTGCAAACTTGTGCAATTCTGCCTCATGTTTTAAGTGGTTTTAACTAGACTTGAACCTTCCTAGCCAGGGATTGTGTCTGACGTTTTGCGCCGGTCCCGTAGTGATAATGAAGGCACAATGTGAGCAGGGCACTGGGCCAGGCCTTTGGACATGTTATCTTTGTGACACTCCTGTGAGGGCTGGGCTATTATTAGCCCCATTTTGCAGATGAAGAAACTAAAGCTCAAAGAGGTGAGGTCAGTCACGAGGGTGGGAAGTCAGAAAGCCAGTTTTCCAGGTTGGGTCTACTTCAGTCCAAAGCATATGCCCTGCCAGTAGGACGAAACCTGGCCCATGTGACAGATGGAGAAACTGATACACAGACATTTTAACCAAGCAGAACCAAGGTGTCTGAGCTCATGAATCCAGATTTTTCCCTCTCCACCTCTATGCCAGGGACCCATATCTGCACATGCAGGGTTTAATAATGAGAATTAAGAGCCCCGAGTAGCTGGGCACAGTGGCTCACGCCTGGAATCCTAGCACTCTGGGAAGCCGAGGCAGGAGGATCGCTTTGAGCTCAGGAGTTTGAGACCAGGCTGAGCAAGAGCCAGACCCTGTCGTTACTAAAAATAGAAAAAATTAGCTGGGCGTGGTGGCACACGCCTGTAGTCCCAGCTACTCGAGAGGCTGAAGCAGGAGGATCGAGCCCAGGAGTTGGAGGCTACAGTGAGCT
>NW_012138525.1:5349617-5351856 GCF_000956105.1 Propithecus coquereli | reverse complement strand
CTAGGCAACAGAAGAAAATATATAAAGTACAACATGAAATATTTATTTAATTTCACTCTCTAGCATGGCATTAGCTAATTGTAATTTAGTTATTAGTTTATTATATAGCCTACCATATACACATTCTTATTTTTCTGTGCCTACACCAACAGATGTAATTGCATACACACACTTTACATTTTTAAACCACACACACGAAAAACCCTTTTATTTTTATTGAGCATATACTATGTGCAGATTTTAAGCTAAGGGATTGGCATGCATCATATCACTGAAACTATGCAGTAACTGTAATAACTGGATGAGGAGATTGGGGCTCAGAGAAGTTAAGACAGTTGCCAAGGTCACACAGCTCATAAGTGGCAATGCCCATACTTGAACCCAGGCTTCTTTGACTTCAAAACCCCAGGTTGGACCAGTCTGAGCAAGAGTGTCTCTACTAAAAATAGAAAAGTTAGCCAGGCATCATGGCACACACCTGTAGTCCCAGGTTCTTGGGAGGCTGAGGCAGAAGGATCACTTGAGCCCAGGATTTGAGGTTGCTGTGAGCTATGATGATGCCACTGCACGCTACGCAGGCTGACAGAGCGAGACTGTCCCAGAACAAACAACAACAACAAAAAGCCAGGTTGATGAACTGAGACGCTATCCTCTTACAATCTAGATTCACTCAGTCTTTCATTCATTCAACAAATATTCTTTGAGCCCATGCCAGGCCCTGCCCTGCCTTTCAGAGCCCCAGATGAGCCGAGGAGCCAGCCAGGTAGACTGACCACAGTAACTTAGGGAGAGGGGCATGATGGGAGAAGTAGGGGGACATCCCTGGTCAGGAAAGGGTCCTGGGGAAGCGATCCCTGAGGGAAGTGCAGGATGCCCCCAGGAGAAGAGAGCGTGGGGCTGGAGAAATAGTGTATCTGTGAGCCCACGGGGTCCCAGGGGCCCATCCCTGCCCGAGGCGCTGAGCTACACGGAGGCAGGTGAGGGGGGACTGTCCTGAGGAGGCTGCCCTCCATCCTGAGCAAAAAAGGGAAGCGTGGAATGGCTAGAGTCACAATTTTCCGATTCCAGGGTTTTAGGATTTCATTTCCTTCCCTTCCCCTCCTACATCATTCCACTGCAAGGAGCAGTGTCCTGGTGCCTCGGAGGCCACCCGGGCACCATGCCCCCCAGGTGCCACTGGGGTAGATGTTTCCCAGGGTTGCTGGTGGACAGTCCCCCCAAGCCCTGCTCCAGGATTCAGGCTGCCTCTTCGGTCACGAAGGACCCCACTGCCCTCTGGTGGTAGCTGGACACAGCTGTGGGGGGATTTCCAACTCCCGAAGAGTGAAACAGGGGCAGGGCAGGCGTCCAGAGGGGCCGCTTCTCCCCGAGACCCCCCATCTCAGACACCAGCACCACCACCCACCCAGTCGTTCGACGTGGGCTCGCCCTCAAGCCCCCTCTTCCCTCACATTTCTAGAACTCCCGTGGGCTCCCCGGCTGTGTCTCAGCTCCCCCAGCCGCCCAGCCAGTTTGTCTACCGTGACTCTAGCCTCTACACAGAAGCGAGGGTGATCTTTTTTAACATTATTACTTATTTAAGTAAAAGTTACGTACAGTAAAGTCCACAGCTTGACACATTTTTCTGTACGTAATCACCTATGTGACACCCACCCACATGCAGATCCGGAACACTTCCAGCCCCAGAAGCCCACCTTGGCCCCCGTCCCTCCAAAGTCAACCGATATTCTGATCTCCATCCCACAGAGCAGCTCCGCCTGTGTTTAAACTTCAAATACACGGAGTGAGCACACAGTATGCGCTCTTCGTGCCTCGCCTGCGACACTCAGCGTTGTCTTTGAGGTTTATCTGGGGTGCTGAACATATTTACACACCGTCCCTGTATCGTTGGTAAGTATTGCGCTGGGTGAGTGCGCTATCATTTATTCATTCTACTCCTCAGGAACGTTTGGGTTGTTTCCAGTTTGGGGCTATTAAGAATAAACTGCTATGTCCATTCTGGTACAAGTCTTCCAGTTACCGTAAACACTTGTGTCCGCTGGGGACATGCCCAGAGTGGGACTGCGGGTAGGCAGATGTGTGGCTTTCACAGACACCGCTGAGTAGTTTTCCAAAGTGCTTGTACCAATTTAAAGTCCACCAGTAGTGTGCGAGAGTAATTTTTTTTAAAAGTTTTTATTTGGAAATAATTTCAAATTTACAGAAAAATTGCATGCGTACAAATAGTACAAAGAGCACA
>NW_012138525.1:5347233-5348772 GCF_000956105.1 Propithecus coquereli | reverse complement strand
GAGGCAGGAGGATCGTTTGAGCTCAGGAGTTCGAGAACAGCCTGAGCAAGAGCGAGACCCCATCTCTACTAAAAATACAAAGAAATTAGCTGGACAACTAAAACTACATAGAAAAAATTAGCCGGGCAAGGTGGCGCATGCCTGTAGTCCCAGCTACTCGGGACGCTGAGGCAGAAGGAGCCCAGGAGTTTGAGGTTGCTGTGAGCTAGGCTGACGCCACGGCACTCTAGCCCGGGAATCAGAGTGAGACGCTGTCTCAAAAAAAAAAAAAAAGTGAATCACACCCCATCACCTTCTTACTTATATTCTTTCAATGGCTTCCCATTGCTGTCAGAATACAATCCAAGCTCCTTCTCATGGCCTTCTAAACCATGTGACCTGGCCCCAAACCTCGTCATGCCCCTCCGTCCCCCTTGTTCCCTGTGCTCCAGCCACACCAATCTTCTGTGTGTTCCACAATGTGCCCAGCTCACGCCTACCCCAGGGCCTTTGCACTCCGTGCTCCCTCTGCCCAGAATATTCTTCTCCCTGATATCCATACTAAGGCAGATTCCTTGGTATTCACATCTCATCTTAAATTCCCCCCTTTCAGAGAGACTTCCTGAGCACTGAGGTATTTTATCCCATTACCCCCTGCTTTGGTTTTTCATAACACTTTTTACTATCTGAAATTATCTCGTTTGTTTCATTACGTTTACTGCTGGTCCTCCTTACCAGATGAATGCTGCACGGGGAGGAATTTTTCACCATTTTCTTCACAGCCGTATCCCCAGCACCTAAAACAGATCTGACACATAGTAGGCATCCGGAACTTTTTGTTGACTGAATGAATATGGCCTAATGATGACAAGAATGGGCTTTGAGTCAGGAGGACCTCAGACTGAATCAGTGCTCTGCAACTTACTAGCTGCGGGGCTTCGAGGAGATGACTTGACATCTCTGAGCTTTTTTCTTCATTTGTATGTGAAGGTAAAAGTGGTGCCTCTATTACAGGGGTGTCCCTTGACGAGAGGAGCTAATGCTTACAGAACACTATGTGCCAGGCACGCAGGAAGTGCTTGGTAACTTACCATTGGCGCTTCAAACATGGCCGAGGCAGCACGCATGGAGGGATGAAGCCCCTCCAGGCTCTTTTCCCTCCCATGATCCCAGATGCAATCCTGCCCTTGGCGGTTTAATGCTCTTGTAACTCCTAATGGCGTTTGCTGGATGCCTCCTTCCTTAACAGCTGCCTAAGGGCAGGCAGGCTCCCTGTCCAACAGCTACCTGGCATAGGGAGGGAAGAAGGAAGAAAGGGAATTCTTGTCTGTGGTCTTATGGAAGAGGTGGGGTCCTCTGATGAGATGACAGTGCCGGGTTGGGGAGGAAATGAGGATGGGGATGAAGATTCCAAGTTTTAAAAGTATGAAGTCATGGGAATGGGAAGTGGGTGAGATACTCAAAATTTAGGGTGAAAAATTTAGGAGGGGTGCCAAAAACCTCAGTAGTAAAGACAAGTAATTGTTCAATGCAGCCTTTTTTAAAAATCAAAATTAATGC
>NW_012138525.1:5341996-5342998 GCF_000956105.1 Propithecus coquereli | reverse complement strand
GATTTTTTTTCTAAAAATCCAGGCTAGTATTTCTGTAGAATGTCCCACCATTTTGATTTGTCTGTTTGTTTCTGTAAGATCAGATTCAGATTGATCATTCTGGGCTCCAATACTACCCAAGTGATGTTATGTATTTCCCACCATACCATTTCAGTGTTACTGGAGAGCGGTCATGCTAGGTTCTTGTGCTCGGAGACAAAGAATTGAAACCAAACACCAAGGCAGTAAAGCAAAGTGAAAGAAATTTATTAAGCAAGTACATGGAGGGGGTGTCAAGAAAGATTAGCAAGCGATAGAACACTCCAGAAGAGGGCAGGAGTGGGCACACATCCCAGTGGACGGTGGCCCTGGTGTCTCTTCCGGTCTCTCCTCTTTCTTCTGACTTCCTCATTGTTGTATTGAGTCCCCCGTGGCCAATGAGAATGTTCCCTCCTCCCATCCTTGGGGTGAGAGGGAAGTTTTTACCTTTATTTGTTCAGACTGGATGTGTCACAGCTTCCAAAGCCCACTGGGGTGGGGGGGCAGTCTGCAATGCTTATTTATGGTAATGATGGTATAATGAAGTCAGAGTCATTTGAGGACACTCTTGTCCCCGACCTGTGCAGGTGCCTCTGGCGGAACTGTCCCCAAACCTGAGCAAGCAAGGTTTACCTACAATGGGTAAAACCGCAGGTCCACCACAGCTTTTGTTTTCATTGATTTGTAACCCTAATTTTGTTCCTATTGTTTCGTGTCACCTGAGTTCTTTCCGTGCCACCTGTGTTCCCTACCCTAATCTCCTGCCCCATTCGGAGGCATTTGATGTGAGTTTGTCTCACTAATGACCTAGAGAATGCAATCTCTTTAATTATTTTTTTTTTCAAATATTAAGGGGGCACAAATATTTTGGTTACATGGATAGCTTTTACAATGCTTCACTCAGGGCTATTAGTGTGCTGTCACTGGAAGAGCGTTCATTGTACCCGTTAGGTAGGTTTTTGCCCCTTTAATTATATTTCTTTT
>NW_012138525.1:5339686-5341946 GCF_000956105.1 Propithecus coquereli | reverse complement strand
GCAGAGACAGAGTCTCACTATCTTGCCCAGGCTGGTCTCAAACTCCTGGCCTCAAGCGATCTTCCTGTCTTGGCCTCCCAAAGTGCTAGAATTTCAGGCATGAGCCACTGTACCTGGCTGAGTTTATCCTTTCTGAAAAATATTATGCTCCAAGATCTAGACAGATTCAGTAAGGAAAGAAAAAAGGAAAAAGAAAAAAGAAAAAAATTATGTTTTCATATTAAGGTTATGATAGTAGAAAGCATTGGGGATTTCTTTTTTTTCCTATGATCTAGGCTAGTTTCTATAATAGAAATAATTTGATCTTTAAAGGCTAGATATAAAAACTTAGTAAAACCATGTAGGCATGGTGCCTTTTCCCATTCTCCAACTTTCTATTTACAATTTCGCATCTACAGAAAGGTTGAGCACTCCTCACCTACATTCACCAATTGTTAACATTTTGTCACACCTGCCTGCTCTCCACCCCTCCCCCAACACACACTCTCTAATTTGTACTGTGTCAACTTGGCTTAGTTGGAACTAAGTTTCCTAGAATTTCTCCCTGTGTGGTTCTGAGTTGAGTTGGCCACAAAATTAATTTGCTCCTGATTTGGAAGGAGCAGCCATTTTTTCTGCCTTGCACTTTGGTGGACGGCCTCAGACTCTGCTGCAGCCGCCGTGTGATTGCTGCTAATCTGCTAATTTGCCTCGTTGGTTTGGGGCAGCACCTGGGCCTAGAGCCTCTCCAGTCCTACTGAGTCTCCTTCTTCGGCTTCTCTGAGTCCTGGGCCAGGTGTGTGTGCAGCTCTGTGGCAAAGAACACTATTCTTTTCTATTTTTTTGTAGAGGTAGGGTCTGGCTATGTTGCCCAGGCTGGTCTCAAACTCCTAGCCTCAAGTGATCCTCCCATCTCAGCCTCTCAAATTGCTGGGATTACAAGTGTGAGCCACCACGCCCACTCTGAGTGACCCTGCGTCTCTGGATCAAACCCTGACACACACACACCCCACCACCACACGTGCTCATGTATATACACTGTAAAAAGAAAATCAAAATCTCAGGGCACACCCCATCCTCCCCGCCCCCGCCAATTCCTTAGGCAAAAGAGAAGGTAAAGGCCTCAGGCACCTGTGAAAAAATGGCCCCACAGATCATTCAGTAAGGAAATTCCTTGCTGACCTCCCATAAACAGGGACATGCAAATTGTAACTGTGTCTGGTACCTAAAACTAAAACCTGTGCGATTCCACACCAATAATGATTACAAGTTTATCTTTATGGGTAACAAAACTGGAGACACACAGAGTCAGACATTCTGTAATCCACAACTGATGCTTCCTTCTCTCCCTTTTTCCCTTCTGACAGTCCCCTTATTTTACGTAATATGTAGATTTCCTGGGCCTCCCAAAAATGTAACCACTTTGCCGACTCAGCGCCCCGCTCCTACCTTTTTCCTCCTTTCTGTATGCCTTCAAAATGCTGAAGGTTCCAACTGCCCCTTCGAAAAAACAGCCACAGTTTGTCTGCAGGTCCTCTTTTTCCCAGTGTGTCCTGGACTTTGGCTTAATAAACCTCCATTGATTGAGATTTTTGCTTCAGTCAGTTATTTGGGACCACAGCACACACATTTAAAAACCTTTTGCTCAACCGTTTGAAAGGTAAAATGAAAACATCAACTGCTAAAAATGTCCTAAGATTTAGCGCATTCTCTTACATAAATTCCATTATCCCACCCAAGAAAATTCCATTATCTCACCCAGCAGGCACTAGATACAATATTACCAAGCACACTGTCTATATTCAGATTTCTGTAACTGTCCCAATAATATCCTTTTAGTTTTTTTCAACTCCTGGATCTAATAAAAAGTCCTTCAAGTATTAAGAAATTAATATCTTGGCTGGGCACGGTGGCTCACGCCTGTAATCCTAGCACTCTGGGAGGCCAAGGCAGGAGGATCTCTTGAGCTCAGTAGTTCGAGACCAGCTGTGAGGAAGAGCGAGACCCCGTCTCTACCAAAAATAGAAAAAATTAGCAAGTCAACTAAAAATAGAAATGAAAAATTAGCCAGGCGTGGTGGCTCATGCCTATAGTCCCAGCTACTCGGGAGGCTGAGGCAGTAGGATCACTTGAGCCCAGCAGTTTGAGGTTGCTGTGAGCTAGGCTGACGCCACAGCACTCACTCTACTCCAGGCAACAAAGTGAGACTCTGTCTCAAAAAAAAAAACAAACTAGGCCAGGTGCGGTGGCTCACGCCTGTAATCCTAGCTCTCTGGGAGGC
>NW_012138525.1:5335821-5337522 GCF_000956105.1 Propithecus coquereli | reverse complement strand
AGTACAGCTTTAACTGTGTCCCATGAGTTTAGTATGAAGAATTCTTTTCATTTCCTTTTTGGGATATTTTTAACAACAAAGGTATTGTGAAGAAAAAGTAAAGTGAAGGTAAAGTGAAGAAGGCAAAGTGAAAAGGTAAAGTGAAGAAAAAAGTACATAGAACCGAATCCCACTGTGGTCCAGTTATGTGATTCTAGGATTTCTCTGCTGCAGTCAGAGTGGAAAACCTAGGAATTAGGAATGAGGAAGAGGCCGGGTGTGGTGGCTCACGCCTGTAATCCCAGCCCTCTGGGAGGCCGAGGCAGGAGGATTGGTTGAGCTCAGGAGTTCGAGACCAGCCTGAGCAAAAGCAAGACTCTCCCTGTCTCTACTAAAAATAGAAAAAAATTTAGCCAAGTAGCATAGTGTGCGCCTGTAGTCCCAGCTACTCGGGAGGCTGAGGCAGGAGGATCGCTTGAAAAAAAAAAAGGAATGAGGAAGAGCGTAGCAGTAGCAATATCAGACTTGACCATGCTTCTCAAGGAAGGAGACACACACTCTTTTAGCATGAGGTCTGGTTAAAAAAAAATGCAACTGGAGAAAACACCAAGGGGAAAAGGGCAAGCTGAAGCCTGGAATGTGGAATGCAATGCCCTCCTTCCTCCTCCTCCATGGCCGGCAGCAGGAAGATTGGAGTGTGGGGGTATGTTTGTAGCCTTTCCGTGAAACAGGGCAGAGAACTCATAAACGCGCTGAAATAGCTCTTGGGTGGCTGTGCTGTTGCCTGGGAAGGCGGCATGCATTTTTAGACTCCAGAGTGGGATGTTGCAAACAGATGTCTTCAGTTTGGTGGGGGTCATTCAACAAAATAACTGCTATTTTTGTTTTGTTATGTTAAATATCTGCCCAAACAGCTCCTCTATGTACCCAGGCTGTGGCTATGATGTGTTCAAAGAGGACATATGGACAGCTGGGGGAAGGGTCCCAGCCCGGAAGGGAGAGGATTTGGGGGTTCACACAGCACCAGAAGAGGGGGGTCCCCCTGAAGTGGGGAGGGAGGCCCACACAGGACCCCACATGGGGAGGCCCCAAAGGTCTGGGCAGTGAGCCCTGAGCTTATGGACAACCAGACCAGGGACCCAAAGCCTCAATCCCCTGCTCACCCAATGACAGGGGCCTGAGATACCTCTGGGGTGGCCCAGGATGGTGAGGAGGGGATAGCTGGAGACCCGGCGTGATCCAGGGCACGGAGCCCAGAGCCCAGGTCATTCGTGAGAAATGGGAAAGTTGATGTCCACAGGGAAGAAGCGACTCTCCAGGGTCACACACGAGGCAGGGCCAGACCCGGAGCACTGGACTGTTGTCTTCCCCGGAGCTGAGTCCCGCTCGGTCTGCACAGGGGTGGGGAAGAGTCAGGACCCGACTCTGTGGGGTGAGTGGGGAAGAGCGAGGTGGGCAGACAGTAGACAAAAGCAGAGGGAGGAGGAGGGACAGGGAGAGGAAAGGAGGCGCCCCTGCTTGTCTCAGCCTACTGAGAGCTTTTTGGGGTCTTCTTTACAGGACACTGGTGCTGGGGCAGTGTGGTGGGGGCACGTGCCATGAGGATGCCCAGGATGCCCTGTTGTGAGCTGGAGAGAGGGTATTGCTAAGTCATTATCTTACTCCACCATGATGCTTCTTGCATCTAAAGATGGGCCACCCATCTTCCCAGCCACCCATGAA
>NW_012138525.1:5317869-5334683 GCF_000956105.1 Propithecus coquereli | reverse complement strand
CTTCCAGGAAGCCCTTCAAAAAAATCGAAGTACACATACATCTGGTAAAATACATAATTCTTTTTTTTTTTTTACAATATTAACTTTACTAGTTCAATAAAATCCATAATTCTTAAGTCAGCAGCTCCATGAATTTTTGCATAAACATGTGCCATGTTACCACCACCCAGAACAAGACAGAGAACATTCCCAGAGCCCCTGGTCTCTCTTCCCAGTCAATACTTCTCACTCTCCACACCCACGAGACAATCATTATGCTGATTTCTTTCAAGATAGATTAGTTTAGACTGTTCTTGAAACTTCATAGGCATGGACTCACAGTGTATACTTTTGTGTCTGACTCCGCATAGCTCTGAAATCTGGACAGGCAACAGAGCTGTATGATAAGGAGTCCAAGCTTTGGGTTCAGACATACCTGGTTCAACCCCTGGTTTGCCTGGGAATTCACTGTGTGCCACCGGGTGTGTTATGTCTCAGTTTCCTCATCTGTAAAATGGATAGAAATCATGAGATACTGTGTTGCTGGATGCAGTGGCGCTCGCCTGAAGTCTCAGCTACTTGGGAGGCTGAGGGGGGAGCACCCCTTGAGGCCAGGAGTTTGAGACCAGCCTGGGCAACATAGTGAGACATCATCTCTTAAAGAAAGGGGGAGAGAGAGAGAGAGAGAGAGAGAGAGAGAGAGAGAGAGAGAGAGGGAGAGAGGGAGAGAGGGAGAGAGGGAGGGAGATATTTGCATGAAGCACTTGGCGGGGAAGAGCTCATAGGAAGTGCGGCAGGTGTTACCAGCCCCCACCCCCCCCTCGGGCCTCCTGACCCTGGGCCCTTCAGCTGTGACTCAAGGAGAGGGTCTCCTCTCAGCTGCCAGGTGGGCTGTGTCAATGTGAACATGTCAGATGGGTCACCGGGTCACCAGGCCTTCTTCTCCTATGCTGTTGCCTCTGCTCAGAATACTCTCTGCCGCCCTCTTCCCTCCGCTCAGCCTTTAGGTTTCTGCTTTGTCTCTCCCCAGGAGTGCTTTCCAGATCCTGGCGGGGCTGATGCTCCTCTTAGGGCCTCCCTGATTCCCTGTCGCTGCCCTGGCAGGGTGCTCTGCCCTGCCGCACCGGAGTACCCCAGGGCAGCGATTACGTCTGTGTGTTCAGCCTGGAGAGCTCAGCGCAGGCAGAGTGCTCAAGGCAGGCACGTGTGGAAGATTTATTAAATGTTAAACAGATAAATAAATAAATGTCACTTCTACATTTGAAAACCTTCCATGGTTGCTCATGGAGAGATGAACAAAGTCCCAACCACAGGGCACTGCTTTCTACTTCCATCCTCTCCTCCCACATGCCAGGGTCTAAATCCTGGTCCTGTCGCTTAGTGGCTATGTGATCCTGGACAAATGGCTTGGTTTCCTCATCTGTAAAATGGGAATAATATTATAATAGCAACTACCTCACAGGGTGAGTATGAGGTGGAAATGAGTCTATATGTATAAAGAGCTTGGGATGGTGCTTGGCACACAGCGTGCTCCACATGTGCTCACTGACATCATCATCATCGTCATCACCATCGTCATCGTTATTTCCATTCCGCTGGGGATGAGGAGTCACCTGGCTGTGCACAATGGGGGAGGGGTCTGGTGGTCTGACTGCCCCTTTTCTTTACCAATACTTGGTGTCAGGCTCCACCCTTCATTCCCACCTTTAGTGCACGTTTGTTACTATCTCTCATCTCCCATTGCCCCTTTTCTGTCCTCTGTGTCTCGGTGGATTTAAACATTTTCTAATTATCTTGCTATTGTTTTACTGGGGTTTCAGGAGGAAGAGGAATCCACCTCACATAATCAGACCTGTTTTAATCTCTCTCTGTTTGTTTGTTTGTTTGTTTGTTTCTTTTTTTAGAGACAGGGTCTCACCCTGTCACCAAAAGTGCAGTGGGGCAATCATAGTTCACTGTAGCCTCACACTCCTGGGCTCCAGACATCCTCCCTCCTTGGCCTCCGAAAATTCTGGCATGAGCCACCATGCCTGGCCAGATCTATTTTTCTAATAAAATTCTGAAGCAAAAAATAGCAAAACATTAACTGTTCTTATTCTTGAGGAGGAGTACATTCGCTTTATTACTTTTCTGTGTTTTTTAAATGTTTCTTTTTGAAAAAGAGGAGAGAGTTCTCCCTATTTTTTCTTTAAGCTTCTTTGGCACCAATCCCGTGTGGTTCCCCTCGCCTTCCTTTTCCTTTCTATGGTCTTTCTTGCAGTAGGAGCAGCCCGCACTTTGGGAAGTTTGGAGCATGGGCTCCCTCACCTCTCAGCCAATCATCACCTGTCTGTACCCTGACTTTTGTCCACACCACCAGTGACCTCTCCACTGTCACATCCACTGCCACTTTCCATTTATTTATCAGAGGTCTGGGGCATGAGGTGCAGTCAGCTATCCCATCTTCCTGCACTCATGGCCCACCCCATACCTCTGTGGCCATTTTCCCTCTGCCTCCTCCTGGCATCCACTCCCTCTGCTCAGCCTTACTCTGGAACGTTTCCTGGGGTCCTTCATATGACCACTACTCTCCCCATTCCCCAGCCCTCGGGTCTTCTCAGCCACTCTTCCTGGCACCATCCACACCCTATGTACTGAAAGGATGCCCAGATCCTCCTGACTTTGAATTCATATCCAACAGTTTCTCCATGAAGCCTTGCCTGTTCCTCTGCTTAAAATGCAAACTCCCCCTCCACCCCCGTGCTCCTGATCACCAGACCCAATGTGTAGGATAGTGCCCAGCACATAGTAGGTGCTCAATAAATATTGCTAAATGCCACCACACCGCACTTTGCCTATGCGAGAGGTACACAAACATGGCAGCCTTTGTGTCTCTGTAATTTTTTCATAGCACTCCTAGGCCAAAAACTTAACTGTTCTGTTTCCTCCCCCTCCTTCCCTCTCTCTCTCCATCTCTTTGCCCTTCTACATGGGATGATGCAGGAACAAGGCTCTTACCAGATGCCAGCACCTTGATCGTGGACTTCCCAGTCTCCAGAACTGTGAGAAATTTCTGTTCTTTATAAATTACCAGTCTCTGGTATTCTGTTATAGCAGCACAAAATGGACTAAGACACCATGATTACTTAGTGGGATGTTAAGAAGGCTTACTTTCTTAAGCCTTGGAATCACATCAGATACTAACACTCTCATTTGCTGTTCCACATTGATTTTCATGAGTTATTAGCTTTTATCACATTAATTGCTGAAAACTCAGTTTTACAGATACCGTGTCATGGAAAGGAATGTAGTATAGCCTAATGTTGAAACTGTGAACTGCTTCCAGCTAGTAGCTTTTTTTTATTTGTTTGTTTTTCGAGACAGAGTCTTGCTCTGTCACCCGGGCTAGAGTGCTGTGGCATCATCGTAGCTCACAGCAACCTCCAACTCCTGGGCTCAAGAGATCTTCCTGCCTCAGCCTCCTGAGTAGCTGGGACTACAGGTGCACCACAACGATGCCTGGCTAATTTTTTCTATTTTTAGTATAAACAGGTTTTCGCTCTTGCTCAGGTTGGTCTGGAACTCCTGAATTCAAGTGATCCTCCCGCCCCAGCCTCCCAGAGTTCTAGGACTACAGGCATGAGCCACAGCACCCGGCCCCAGCTAGTAGTTTTTTTTTTTTTTTTTTTTTGAGACAGAGTCTTGCTTTGTTGCCCTGGCTAGAGTGAGTGCCGTGGCGTCAGCCTAGCTCACAGCAACCTCAGACTCCTGGGCTCAAGCAATCCTTCTGCCTCAGCCTCCCAAGTAGCTGGGACTACAGGCATGCGCCACCATGCCCGGCTGATTTTTTCTATATATATATATTTTTAGTTGTCCAGATAATTTCTTTCTATTTTTTGGTAGAGATGGAGTCTCACTCTTGCTCAGGCTGGTTTCGAACTCCTGAGTTTGCGCGATCCTCCCGCCTCGGCCTCCCAGAGTGCTAGGATTACAGGCGTGAGCCACCGTGCCCGGCCTCCAGCTAGTAGTTTTAACACTCTTCAATCAATGATGAATATCATCGTGTTTCCCTCTGAAATTTAAAATATTCTATTATGCTCCTGTTAGTTTGCTGTGGTACTCTAGGGTGCCTCAATACACAGTTTGGGAGCCACAGGTCCATGCTCTTTTTTACAAAAATGCTCTATTTATTATTTTTAATTGACAATAATAATTGTATATATTTGTTCTTTGCTTTGATTGGATTTGACCCCCTCTCCCTTCTCAACCTCCAGGTTCAGCTCAAATGCCAAATTGGCCAGACACAAAATATATCTGAACAAAACAACTCCCCAGTTGAAATGAAAACTCTTTTCAGAATCCGACAATTTAATCTGCATAAAAGGCATGAATTGTTCTCTGATACCTAAGGTGTAAAAAATGCCGTATTTATTTACTTAGTGAGTTTTTGAGACAGAGTCTCACTCTGTCACCCAGGCTAGAGTGCTGTAGCATCAGCCTAGCTCACAGCAACCTCCAACTTCTGGGCTCAAACGATCCTCCTGCCTCAGCCTCCTGAGTAGCTGGGAGTACAGGCATGTGCCACCATGCCCGGCTCATTTTTTCTATTTTTAGTAATTTTAGTGGATATGGGGTCTCGCTCTTGTTCGGGCTTGTCTTGAACTCCTGACCTCAAGCAATCCTCCTACTTTGGCTTCCCAGAATGCTAGGATTCCCATATTTCTTTATTTTTTAATATCAGATGACACTAGCTTTAAGCCCCCATTGGCTGAGGGTCACTGAGACTGCTAATATCTGGCATTTTTTGGGGTGGCTCCTCCTTATCCCTGGGTTTGTACCAGGACTGTGGGGCTTACATTGTCCAGGCCAAACGGAACTGCCCACATCAGCTGCTCTCAGAGGCTTCCACTATAGTGCTCAGCAGTCCATGCAAAAGCAGCTGCCCCTACTGGCTATATCTGTTGCCCCAGAGCCAGGCTGAGCAGTGGGACCTCTCTCATGGCTCTAGAGGCTGAGGGAAAGGTTCTGGTGCTTGGTGCCCGGGCATGCCCATCACCACACTGCAGTCCCAAGGCCTGCCCACTGGGGCTCTGTGTGAGTGGGGACAACAGTGCCTTTCTGGGAACCTGCTCCTCCTTCTCATCTGTAGGGGACTCCAACCTTCCCCTTTAGGAGGAAGTATTCCAGTTCCCCAGAGTTTGCATGCAGGGAGTCTGGAGGACAAATGTGGCCCTCAGATGGGTTTTGTTTGGCCAGTGTGATGTTATTAACATTTAACAAAAACCATAGCAACATTTAAACGTTGTGAGATGTCACATAATTTCTGCAGTCTAGACCCTCAGTTGCTGCGTGTGAACCACTGGCTGGAGCTGAGCAAGGACTGCCCCTCTGGGCAAGTCATGCACTCTGCAGTTGGCCACATCTGTAGCGTTACCTCTGCCTGGACCCTGAAGTCCTTTGAGCTTGAGACCCTGGCCTGGGCTTTTGAAAACAAAGCCTTTTTGATATTGTATCCTGACCTCAAACACACAAAAAAACTGTTAACTCATTCTTGAGGGCAAGGATGTCCCAAACTCAACCATGCCAAGCCCAGCTGCTCTTGGGTGCATGAGGTGGGTGGTGGGGGTATGGGTAGAGGGTAACAGCAGTAGAGAAAATTACTTGTTCATTCTCTGCCAGTGACTCTAGCAGCAAATAAGCAAGGCATGGACTGAACTCTCCATAACTCATACATATTTATTTAGCACTGATTTAATTCAGCCAGCCTCATGGTGTGTCATTTTTAACAATGATATTAATAGCTAACGTTCACTGGATCCTTACCAGGTTCCCAGTCCCGGGTAAAATACCTTATAAATACTATCTTGTTGAATTCTTTAGAAATTGCTCCGAATCAAATGGCTCAGCGGCCAGGAGGAGGGGGTGGGGGTGAACAAGGGAAACAGTAGCTGATGATGCAGCTCAAAGGCAGAAGGGAGGTAGGTGCAAGCCCGAGGGTCGGAGAAGCGGCCCAGACTCTGGCCCCAGGGCTCTCCGACAGGCCCCAGGTGTGTGGAGGACTCAGTCGGTCCCGTGGAGGCCACGGCACCCGGCTGTTTCTCTCCCTCTGGTTCGCTCCACCGCTATTTCTGGCTCGTCTGTCTCCTCGATCTCGGTCCCCCCAGGCCGCTGCCTCTCAATCTGCACTCATCCCTGGCCTCTCCCCGCTCGCATCTGCAGCGATTCCCCCACCTGGCGCGCGCCCCGCAGCCACGTGACCCGCGCGTAAACCGCAGGACTCTTCCCACCTACGCCCCCCGCCTGGCAGCCAGCACCCGGCTCTGCAGAGGCTGCAGGCCGCGCATGCGCAGCTCCGGGCGCACCTGCGCGCCGGCCGGCTCTGGCTGTAGGCCAGCCCTGCGCATCCTAGGGCAGCGCTGGGCCCCGGCGGCGGGCAGTGGACCTGTCTGGGCCCAAAGTCCCAAGGGGTTCGGGTTGTCATTGCTGATACGCTCCCAACGAGCCGGCCACACAGCCAAAGCCTCTCCTTAGGTCAAGGCACTGGGGCTGTGCCCTGGGCGCAGGACGTTCTCCCCTGGGCATCAGGAAGTCAGAGCGTGAGTCTCAGGTCAGCGCTTAGAGCCATGTGATCTTGGACAAGTGACCTCCTTGTGCCCCAGGAAAATGGGGATAATAATAGCATCCACCTGACAGGGCTGTAGTGAGAATCCAGTGAAAATTCATGAGAGCTCTTTGCCTCGTGTCTGGCGTGTATCAAATTCTCAGTAAATGCAAATAAGGAACATAGCAAAGGGTACCATGTGATGGCTGAGGGAGGATTTCACCCTTTTGTGTAGGTCATCCCACTGGCTCCTCAGAGTCAGGCTATTGGAGAGGCCTGGAGGTTTTATTTGTCCCTGTTTCACAAATGGGGGAAACCAAGGCTCAGAGATGTTAAGAGATCTCCAACCAAGTCTTGGATCCATATCCAGGGTGATTCCAACGCGACACTCCAGAGTCAGGGGTTCCTAGGTAAGTTTCACAGTCTGTCTCCCACTTGCTCTTTCAACCATCCCATTTAACATTCTTCTGATTTTTGCCATCCCCAGTGAACATCTCAGGTACACGTCTGCAGGAAAGGATTTCTTTTTTGGGCCTTCCTTCTGCAGAAAATAAGAAGCTGCTATATTTTATTTGCTGTGACCTTTGAGGAGGTCCCTACACATAGATCCCAGGCCACTCAGAAGTCCTGGAGCCCTGCAGCAAATCCTACCCCTGAGGGGTCCTCCCTCCCACCCCACTCAGCAGGCTTCCTCCTCCCTAGTCACACTGGCTGCTCTCTATTCCTGGAAGAGCCAAACTTCTTTCTGCCGCCGAGTCTTTGCACTTACTGAATATCTGCCTAGACACTTTCTCAGTCCCCTCTTGCCAGCTTTTTACTCATCTCAGGAGGCCTGCTCTGACTGTATCCCAGCTGGTCCCCTGGGCCAGGTGCTCCGTTATCCACTCTCACAACCACCTCGGTGTCTGCTTCGGCACTTGTCAGATCAGTAACTCAACGTGTGTGTGACTCCTTGCGTCCTCTCTGTCTCCTCAGCTAGATACCAGCTTCTTGAGGTCAGTTGTCTCCGTCTTACAGCACTTAATAAACCCTTGTCGACCCACTGACTATATGAATGATAAAAGGAGCCCTTGGCCATCCCTACCCTTTAGCCACTAAGGAATTTTCCAGCTTCTAATTTATATTTTCATGGCAGATGCAGAAGCCATGGAATCTCTGCTGACATGTGCCAGCTGGTGAAGGAGGGAGCATGTGGCATCACGAGTGCACCCTAGATACCCCCGCCCGTTGACACATTATCTCCTCCTGTTCCAAATGCACCCAGAGCCTATCAATATGTTTCCCAGGCAAAAGGCAGGACTGAGACATGAAGAGATGACACATTAACTCTTTCTCTCTCTGTGAAGACATATGAAGATTCTATTGGGGTAGATCAGGGTAGGGGTCAGAAGATGGTCAAATCATGTGGCCTCTCGTCCTGGGTCAGCCATCATCCGATGCTGTGACTTTGGAAAATTCCTCCTTAGTCCTCAGCTTCTTTTCTTGTTGCTCAGTATAAACTAATGGTTCAGAATTCAGATTCTAGAATTGGATCTTTCCTTTGTCACTAACAAAGCACTTATTGTCTCTGAATCTCAATTTCCTCATCTGTACATTATTACATTTCTTAATATGAAGAAAAGAACTGAGCTCATAGAGCTGTTCCAGACATTTATGAGTATTCATTGATTTTATTACTACTAGCTCTCCTGTCCTTTGTGATTTTTAATTTGATCAACTTGCTTGTTTTTCTCTGACACCAAAAGCAAGCCCTGCCCCCTATTTCAAAAGCAACACCTCCCATCAACAGAGTCTGGTGAAAACTGACCTGGGACCACTTTGGTAAATGTGGACTCCAGGAAGGAGATACCGAGATCAGAGTTGGTTCCACAGTATATTCCTATCAGATTTGGGACGTAGAAACTGCTAGACTCTGAGCACCCCAAGACTAGGATCAGAATCTGTCTTGTACACAGTTATAGCTCCAGTGCCCAGAATAACGGCTTACCGGTAGTAGTGGGAGAATAATAAATAGTAGCTAATGAATGGTACACGGCCTGCCACAAGTCTAGTGCTTTTTCCAGTATCTCTGAGCCTCAGTTTTTTCATCTGAAAATGAAGATTAAAACCAATACCCAGTTATTGCGAGGATGGCACGGAGCTAGAGGCGCAGTGAGAGCTCGGTGAATGGTAGGTCTATGGATCCAGGTACCTGGAGAGATAAGAGATGGTGTCGAATATACCCCAGGTTACGCTGTGGCTGGGGGTGGATACTACTAGGGAGAGATCTAGCCTGCGAGCTCCTTCTGTGGGCAGGGGAAAAAAGGAAGGCTCCCAGGAAGAGGAAAGACGGGACCAGAGCGGGGTTTCAGGAAGACAGAGCTTGTCAGCAGCCTGTGGCCAGGGACTCGAGTGTTGAGCCGGCAACTGAGGGGACTTTAGGACCCTGCGCCCGGACGCGCGCGGCGCCTGAGGTGAGGAGGAGGGAGAGGCACCGGCACCAGCCAGGGAACGCCTCGCGCCCGGCCGCATCCCAGAGGGCGGGGCCGAGCCCCCGGGCCACAGTGCGATTGGCGGAGGCGCGCGGGTGACGCTGACGACTGGCGCGAGGCCCCGCCCCCCGTGAGGCCCCGCCCCCGCGCGCGCCGGGGGCTGGCAGCCTCGCTCTGGCTCGCTCCGCGCCCCCGCGCCGAGTCCGCGCGTCAGTCGGTCCCGAGCGCGGCGGCGGGGAGGCGAGCTGCAGCCAGCCGAGCGCGCCGACCTGAGGAGGCGGCGGTGTCCGCGGGCGTCGCGTGAGGAGGGTCGGAGCCCGAAGACTCGCGCAGCGCCATGGCCCCCATTGGCCTCAAAGCCGTGGTCGGGGAGAGTAAGTGCGGTGGGGGTCCCTCCCTGAGGCGGGGGCTGCGGCTGCCCAGGCGAGCCCGGCGCGGTACCTGCCCGCAGCGCCCCGGCCTCCACGGCTGGCTGTTCGCCCCCTTCCCTCGGCCGGAGGCCCCTGGCCTGCAGGGTCCCGTTATTCAGGCGCCGCCCTCCCTGGAGGGAAGTACCTCCTGGCTGCCCGGCTCACTCCCCTCGGCTATCCGCTTCCCGCGTGCCCTTTTCCCCCATTCCTCACCTTTCACCCCTCCCCTCATCCCGCCCCTCCTGCTTCAGCCCCTGTCTTCCTCCATCGCCATCCCTCCATTCCCTTTTTACCTCCATCCCCTTTCACGTCCATCACTCACTCCATCCCTCCCTCCTCCTCTCCCCCGTTTCTCTCTCCTGCTCCATCCCTCCCGCTTCACCCCATCCCCCAATCCCTCTTCCTCCCCCTCTACCTCCGGCACCCCGTCCCCGCCCCTTCACGCCGCCTTTACCCCCTGCAGCCATCTCCCTTCCCTGCACCCCCGTTCTTCTGCACCCTGGTTGCCTTCGCCCCCATTTCCCCTCTCCCCTCCCGTGCCGTCTTTATTCCCTGAGCTCCCTTATTCCACTCCTTTTTCCGTCTCCAGCCCCTCCTTCCTTCCCACCCTCCTTCGTGAATCGTGACGAGCGAAATCCCGGCCGCGTCCTCCTCCCCTGCCCTCCCCGCGCGGGGCGCCGAGCCGCGGTCCGGGCTGCGGAGACCTACCTAGGAGCGGCCGGGCGCGCTCGTCCGGGGCGGAGACGCCTGTTTTCCTGAGGCTTAGCTCTGTGGGGCTGAGGCCGCCTCACCCCTCCCCTTCCCGGGGCTCGGCTTCAAGGGCGGGGTCTCATCAGGGTCCTGAGCCCTCTTGGATCGCTCGGGAGACGAGGGAAGCCAGGGTGTCAGCTGGCCGGGCGGCCCTGCCCGGCACCGCAGTCTGCAGTCTCGCTGTTTGCAGGACTCAGCCCGCCGGGCGGACCGCTTCGGGCGGCTCAGACCGCTGCTGCGGGGAGGAAACGGTTGTTTATGGGTTTGGATGAAAGGCATAACATGAATGGATTTTAAAAAATGGGTGATGGCGGCTGTTGGCGGCCAAGTGAGGGCTGATGTTGGGGAGTATTTGGAAAACAGCTTCCTCAGTTCTAAAGAAGATTGGTGACATGTGGTGAAAAATAGTGCCTCTTTAATATTTTGGCTGTTTCTTTATAACAAAACATGTGTAAGGATTGCTGTGGCTTTTGTTACCTCTTTTGGGATTAAGAGAAAATTAAAACTGGGCTCATCTCTGTAGGAGAGGATAAGAAAGGAAAAAGAATAAAAATGGTGGAAATTTACAGTTTCCTTTCCAATGATTCTTTCCGATTATAGTCTCTCATTCTCTGTTTGCTGTCAATGCTTTTGGTTGTGCAGAGTATTATTTTGAGCATCAGAATTGTTTTGTTTCTCCTTCCCATTCTTTTCTTTGATACATAGGAAATATTCCTACTGAGGAGTCTTTTTGTACTACTTTACCTGACCTATTGCATCAGAAGAAAAATTATTGTCAAAACTGAACTCCAAATAAATAATTTTTTATACCCTTCTCCCCAGATAAATAATTTTTAAAAAGTGCTCACCTGCATTACCCATTGCTGGAAAAGCCACAGACAACAGTCCCTACACATTTTTTATTATAAAGAAATAGCCAAAATATTGAAGAGGCACTGTTTTTCTCCATATCATTGATTTTTTTTTTTTTTAAAGTGAGGAAGCTGTTTTCCACATATTACCCAACATCATCCCTCACTCTGCTGCAGCCAGCACCCACCATCACCCGTTTTTTAAACTCCATTCATGTTATTATGCCTTTCATCCAAACCCATAGACAACCATTTCCTCCCTGCAGTAAAGGTTGGGATACTTGTACCCTCTATTTTCTAACGAGATCAAAGTGTTTAGAGCTGGGAGGACCCACAGAGATCCTCTAATGTCAGCACCCTCATTTTACCCCTGGGAAACAAGTATAGACTTGGAGCAGTTCAGTGACTTGCCAAAGTCAGTGTTAATTAATATTTTAAAACCTGATGTCCATTTCTTTGCAAGACTAGGAAAAAAAACCAACTTTCTTCATTGTTCTATGTATACCATTTCTTTCTAATACCCTTTTAAAGGGTTTTGAAATATGAAATGGCATGTTACATGTTACATTCTTTAAAATGTTATATTTAAATACTACACATTGAAGATCAAACCCTCAAGTGTTAAAGAAATCAAATTTTTACGTCCTTTTGTCAGGACCCTTATTCATGCAGGTGGCTCCTTTTTTCATTTTTTTTTTTTTGGAGACAGAGTCTCGCTCTGTTGCCCGTGCTAGAGTGCGTAGAGTGCAGTGGCGTCAGCCTAGCTCACAGCAACCTCAAACTCCTGGGCTCAAGCGATCCTTCTTCCTCAGCCTCCCAAGTAGCTGGGACTACAGGCATGCGCCACCTTGCCCGGCTAATTTTTTCTATGTAGTTTTAGTTGTCCAGCTAATTTGTTTGTATTTTTAGTAGAGATGGGGTCTCGCTCTTGCTCAGGCTGGTCTCGAACTCCTGAGCTCAAACGATCCTCCCACCTTGGCCTCCCAGAGTGCTACGGCCCCCAGGTGGCTCCCTAATCCCCTTTTCCTACCTGTTCTAGAAGCAGGCATAAAGGTTTAAAAAAAAATTAATATGCAATATGGCCAAATGTATTTTCTGAACTAAAGCAAAGCCACTGTATAGAAAAATAAAACCAAACTGATTTTACATAAAATTGGTGAATTTTCTATTCCTATAACATTGAGTTAGGTATAAATTTTGGGAGAAAATATCACTGCAGTCCTTGTCAGTGACACAGATCAATTCTGGCTCCTAATTTTGGATGGAGTTTCTAGCTTTGCCTTTTTCTTTACAAAATAAAAGTAAAGATGTTTTTTAACCTCTCTGCACCAGTTTATATGTCACCTTTACAACTGGTCTTCCCAATCTGAATTAACAACCCATAGTCACTGTTTATCATATTTTTTCATGATAAATGAAAATGTTTATTTTCTTCTTATCGATTAAAAGTATCTGAAATGATCTTGTTTTTATTTTATTTTTTTCTTTTAAGGTGGTGAAGAGTGAAATGATCTTGTTCAGTTTCTTTTTCTTTTCTTTTTCTCTTTTTGGTAGTTGATTGTTTCATCCATTTGAATGTTACTTCCATGAGAGCAGGGTGTTTGTCTGATGTGGTCTGGTGCTAAGAACAGTGGCTGGCTCATAGTCCCCATAATAAATATATGTTGAATGAATGAATATTACTAAGGATATGAAGGACAACAAGATAAATGTAGTTTTTCGCTCCTTATCCTTTCTGTGTTGAGTTTATTAAGTGGTGAGTAGCTACAGGTACAACAAAAGAAGAGGAGGTAGGTTAACTTTAGCTGTTCATTCAACAAACATTTGTTCAGAGCCTGCTAGGAACTATAAGGATACAGAGATAAGTAAAACATGGGACCACTTTCATGCTGTTGTGACAAACACAGACAGTTAGGGGAAGTTTTCCCTGTCACTTCTCTGACATACTTAGGGTGTACTCAGTGTATTGCACTTACTTGTGCTGGTCTTGCCCATCTAGATTACAAGTTTCTTCAGGGGAGATTAGGACCTTGTTATATTCACATGTCTGTCTTCAGTGCGTGAATTAGTGCCTGGCACTCCGTTAATGTTACACGAATGAAAAGTATAAAGTATAAAAATTAAGAGGAAGGGCTCTGGAATTAGACTACCTGGGATAAAAATCTGACTCATTACTTACTAGTTGTGTGACTTTGGCAGTTAATCGTATCTTTTTGTGCCTCAGTGTCTTGATCTGCAAAATGGGTAGTAATAGCACCTATCTTGTGGAGTTTTATGAGTATTAAATGAGGTGATGCAGATATAGCATTTAGCTCTGTTCTTGGCACATAATAAATTAGGTAAATATTATCATTATGAAAAGATCCATAGAGGTCAGTAAAAGTGTTAGGGGATTTGGCAAAGAGAGAGACTTCCTCTGTCTCTTGAAGCCATGGTTTTGGGGGAGAAAGTGGAGTCTTGGATAAAGTTCTTGAAGAAGGTACAGCTGAATTGGAAAATAGAAGAATCGAATTGAAGAATATATGGACAAATTTGTAACCAGACCTCAACTTGTTTCCAGTTCTACTTATTTCTTTACTTTTGACTCTGATATTGTTTTCCTCTATAAAATGCAGTTTTCTGCTCTCTACGTTGCAAGGAGGTTGTAAGAGAAAGGAGAATTGCATTTTTTCCTGGCAACTGTATATGCTAATATCTGATATTTCTATCATGTAAATCCATATTGTAGTCCAGCATTTACCCCATTCACTGAAGTTTTGTCAATGTGTTACAAAGATGTAACAATTCCAAGATGTACTATGTTTTTCTTATTTCCTAGCCCTTACCAATTTCTCTTCATGTTCTTTTATAAGAATCACATTCTTTTAGAAAAGAATGCAGTTTTGTTTTGTTTTGTTTTGTTTTTTTGAGAGAGAGTCTTGCTCTGTTGCCCAGGCTAGAGTGCCATGGCATCAACCTAGCTCACAGCAACCTCAAACTCCTGGGCTCAAGCGATCCTCCTGCCTCAGCCTCCCGAGTAGCTGGGACTACAGGCATGCGCCACCATGCCTGGCTAATTTTTTCTATATATTTTTAGTTGTCCAGATAATTTATTTCTATTTTTAGTAGAAATGGGGTCTCACTCTTGCTCAGGCTGTCCCGAGCTCCTGACCTTGAGCCTCCCAGAGTGCTAGGATTACAGGCATGAGCCACCACACCTGGCCAAAAATGCAGTTTTAATTTGTGAGTTAAATACATACCTTTGTCAGATGGGGCCATGATTCATAGATTGTGTCAGAAGTTGAGAGGTCACCTAGATTGAAGCAATCTTCATTCTTCGTTCTTTTTTTTTTTTTTTGAGACAGAGACTTATTCTGTTGTCCAGGCTAGCTAGGGTGCAGTGGCATCGTGGCATCATCATCATCATAGCTCACTGCAACCTCAAACTCCTGGGCTCCAACCATCTTCCTGCCTCAGCCTCCCAAGTAGCTGGGACTACTGGCACGTGTCACCACCCCCAGCTAATTTTTCTATTTTTTGTAGAGACAGGGGTCTCACTCTTGCTGAGGCTGGTCTTGAACTGCTGGCCTCAAGCAATCCTTCCTGGGCCTCTCCATTCATTCTTATACTTTTTAAAACGTTAGAGACCTTTGGTTAGCATACAGATAACAAGTATGTTTTTGAATTATATTAAATACATGTTGTATTTTTTCCGTTTTTTAAATTAGAGTAAAATTTGCATATAGTAAAATTCACCCTTTTTAGTGAACAGTTCCCCAAACGCAGCCATTACATGCAGTCATGTAACTACCACCATAATCAAAATACAGAACAGTGCCGCTACTCCCACAGATTTCCTTGTGCCGCCCCTTTGTAGTCAGTCTCTCCTCCCATCCCCAGCCCCTGGCAACCACTGAACTATTTTTTCTCCCTATAATTTTGCCTTTTCCAGTTTGTTTTATCAATGGAATCATACAGTATGTAGCTTTTTAAATGACTTCTTTCACTTAGCATAATGCATGTGGGATTTGTTCATGTTATGTATATCTGCAGTTTATTCCTTTACATTACTGACTACTATTGTGTTGTGTGGATATACTACAGTTTGTTTACCCCATCTCCCAACTGAAGGACTTTTGAGTTGTTTCCAGTTTAGGGCAATTATAAATGAAGCTTCTATAAGCATTTAAACACAGGTTTTCATGTGAACATACCATTTGACGCTATAAATACCTAGGAGTAGGATTTATGGGTTATATGATAAGTATATATTTAACTTCATAAGAAATTACCAACCTGTTTTCCAAAGTGGCAATATTATTTTGCATTCCTAATAACAGTGTATGAGAATTCTCATCCTTGTCAGCACTTGGTATTTTAGCCATTCTGATAGGTGGTGGTACTTCATGGTTTTAATTTGCATTTGGTGAGCATTTTTTTTCCAAGTATTTCTGTGTATCTTCTTTGGTGAAATGTCCAAATCTTTTGCACATTTTAAATTGGGTTGTTTTTTATTATAGAGTTTTGAGAGGTCTTCATATATTCTGGGTGCAAATCCTTTACCAGATATGTGATTTCCAAATGTTTTCTCAGTCTGTGGCTTGTCTTTTCATTCTCTTAACACTGTTTTTCAAAAAGCAAGTACTTCTTAATTTTGATGAAGTGCAATTTTTTTCTTTTATGGCTTGAGTTTTTGGTATCCTATCTAAGAAGTTTTGTCTAACCCAAGTTCACAAAAATTTCCCCCTAAGTTTGCTTCTAGAAATTTATAGTTTTAGGCTTTACATTTAGTTTCTGACCCATTTTGAGTTAATTTTTGTATGTTGTATGAGGTGTGATCAAGGTTTACTTTTTTCTTTTGTATGTGAATGTCCAGTTGTTCCAGCACCATGTTAAAAAGACTATCTTTTTTCTATTAAATTATCTTTGTATCTTTGTTGAAAATCAGTTGGCCACCTATGGGTAGTTCTATTACTAGTCTCTCTGTTCTGTTGCATTGATCTATACATAAGCTTTCACCAGTACCCACTCTTGGCTTAATTACCGTAGCTTTGAAGTAAGACTGGAAATCAGGTATTGTGATTCTTCCAACTTTATACCTAAGTATTTATACAATACTTTAAGTATTTATACAATACTTTAAGTATTTATACAATACTTAGGTATAAATCTAGCAAAACATGCTCCAGATCTGTATGTTGTAAACTACAACTTTGTTCTTTTTCATAATTATTTTGGTGCATTTGCTTTTCCACATAAATTTTGGAATCAGCTTGTTGATTTCTGCTTAAAAAATCTTTTTGGGATTTTGATTGGAATTGTGTCGAATCTCTAGATCAGTTTGGTAAGAATTGACATTTTAACAGATTTGCTATTTTAGTTTCTTTGTGAACGTGAATATCATAATTCTTAGCTTCACAAATAAAGGAGCAACTCTATGATAAGGAGAATTACACATGATTTAGCAAGGACTCAGGATATAAGGTCAATTTACAAAAATCAATTGTATTTCTGTATACTGGTAATGAACAGTTAGAAATTGAGATTTAAAATAGTACCATTTACAGTAGAACCATAAAAACCTGAAATACTTAGGTATAAATCTAACCAAATATGTTCCAGATCTGTATGTTGAAAACTATAAAACCCTGATGAAAGAAATCAAAGAAGGCATAAATAAATTGAAAGATATACTATGTTCACAGATTGGAAGAATATGTTACTGTTTTTTTTTTAACCTATGTTTTCAGTTCTCTTGGGTATATACCAAGGAGTAATTGCTGGGTCATACGGA
>NW_012138525.1:5314382-5316761 GCF_000956105.1 Propithecus coquereli | reverse complement strand
TTTAAAGGATTCTAATATAGTTTGCTCATCCTGAGAACCTCCCCATTCTTCAAGGCCTGTTCAATACTATTTTTTCCAACAAGGCATTTCCCTCTCTCCTATCTGGAATAGAAATTTCTTCTTTAACTCTTCTGACACCATTCAACTCTTTATTATGGTATTCTGTATTAGGTTATAGTTACTTGTTATAGGTTTTTCTTCTGTGTTGAATCATAAGCTCCTTGAAGACAAGGACTGTGTCTTGTTCCTTTTGTCATTCCCCTTATTGCCTAGAACAGTTCGTTGCACATGGCAGACAAGAAATATCCATGGAATTAAATTGCATGTACATAGCATCTTCTCAGGTCCCAGACCCTTACAGGTTGTTCACAAATTTCTCAACATTATATGTTCTTGAACCCAAAGCTGATATCCTGCTGGCATATACTAGTTTGGCTGATATTAAAATATTGAATCAGTCTAGTTATTCAGTGTATTAAAAAGAAGGAAAATAATTTAAAAAGTAAAGTTAAAAAAAATACTGAAAATCCTCCATACTAGTTGGTATGTAGTTGCTACCCTGAGCCCCTCATCTCCCTGACGTGCATGGGCCTTTCTTGGGACCCTCCCCTGGATATTTCCATGATCCAACAGCCAAAAAGACAATGCCTGGCCCAACCGAAGTCTTCAGGGTCTTGCTCCTGCATAATAGCAGCATCCATTTGAGTAGAGTGGTGCCTGTGTTTACAGGTTAAGTATTTAAAATATCACCTTTGCTTTATACCTTTTCTGCCTTCCTATATAGTTCCTAGGAAAACTGTTACTTTTTTCCTCCAAAAGCATATCTAGGATAGTTTTCTAAGATAAGTAAATAGTATTATATTCCTAAATGTCTTTAAAATTTTTATCTTGGGGCATGTATGGTAACATTGACTTTGGAATCAGGCAGATATGAATTTTAATTTGAGAACAGTCATTACCTATTCGTATCGTTTTGGGCAAGTTAACTAAACTGATTCATTTGTAAAATTAGGATAATTGTGTTTAGTTTGTAGGGTTGTTGTGAGCATTAGAGATAATGTATATAAATTGCTAGTACTGTGCCTAATATATATTAATGGTAGGTGATTATTTAAAATGGTGGGTATAGGCCAGTCGTGGTGGCTCACACGTGTAATCCTAGCACTTTGGGAGGCTGAGGCAGGAGCATTGTTGAGGCCAGGAGTTGGAGACCAGCCTGAGCAACATAGCGAGACCGTGTCTACAAAAAAATGGAAAAATTAGTCAGGTGCGGTGGTGCACACTCATAGTCTCAGCTGCTCGGGAGGCTGAGGCAGGAGGATTGCTTGAGTCCAGGAGTTTGAGGGTGCCATGAGCTATGATGATGCGACTGTACTCTAGCTTGGGCAACAGAGTGAGACCCTGTCTTAAAGAAAAAAAAAAAAAATGGTGGCTATATAGGTTGAGTATCCCTTATTTAAAAATGCTTGGGACCAGAAGTATTTTCAGATTTTGGATTTTTCAGATTTTGAAATATTTTCAGTATACTTTGGTTGAGCATCCTTAATCCAAAATCCAAAATGGTCCAATAAGCATTTTCTTTTAGCATCGTGTTCAATTGTATTTCTGTATACTGGTAATGAACAGTTAGAAATTGAGATTTAAAATAGTACCATTTACAGTAGAACCATAAAAACCTGAAATACTTAGGTATAAATCTAACCAAATATGTTCCAGATCTGTATGTTGAAAACTATAAAACCCTGATGAAAGAAATCAAAGAAGGCATAAATAAATTGAAAGATATACTATGTTCACAGATTGGAAGAATATGTTACTGTTTTTTTTTTAACCTATGTTTTCAGTTCTCTTGGGTATATACCAAGGAGTAATTGCTGGGTCATACGGAACTTTATATTTAACTTTTTGAGGAACTGCTTTCCAATGCAGCTATACCATTTTACATTCCCACCAGCAGAGTATGAGAGTTCCAATTTTACAATTCTCTCACCAACACTTGTTATTTATTTATTTATTTATTTTTGAGAAAGGATCTGGCTCTGTTACCTGGGCTAGAGTGGAATGGCATCATCATAGCTCACTGCAACCTCAAACTCCTGGCCTCATGTGATCCTCCTGCCTCAGCCTCCCAAGTAGCTGGGACTACAGGCGCAGGCCACCATGCCTGGCTAAGTTTTCTGTTTGTAGCAGAGACGGGATCTCACTCTTACCCAAGCCGGTGTCAAACTCCTGAGCTCAAGAGATCCTTCTGCCTCAGCCTCCTGTAATGCTAGGATTATAGCCAGTTCTAGGATTACAGCCATGTGGCACCATGCCTGCCCTTTATGTGTCTTTTTTTTTTTTGAGACAGTCTCACTCTGTTGCCCCGGCTAGAGTGCC
>NW_012138525.1:5306629-5310392 GCF_000956105.1 Propithecus coquereli | reverse complement strand
CAGCAACCTCAAACTCCTGGGCTCGAGCAATCCTACTGCCTCAGCCTCCCGAGTAGCTGGGACTACAGACATGTGCCACCATGCCTGGCTAATTTTTTTTCTATATAGATTCTTAGTTCTCCCAATAATTTCTTTCTATTTTTAGTAGAGACGGGATCTCGCTCTTGCTCAGGTTGGTCTCGAACTCCTGACCTTGAGCGATCCACCCGCCCCGGCTTCCCAAAGTGCTAGGATTACAGGCGTGAACCACCGGGCCCGGCCTAAGCTTCACCTTTTAAAGTGTAAAATTCAGTGGGTTTTAGTTTATTCACAATGTCGTGCAACCATCCCTAATACCTAATTTTAGAACATTTTCATCACCCCAACATGAAGGCTTTTATTAGACAGTCCCCATTCTGCCCTCCCTCCAGCCCTGGTAACTACTAATTTACCTTCTGACTCCATGGATTTGCCTATTCTGGATATTTCATATAAATAGAATAGAATAAAATATAGTATGTGGTTTATGTTCACAGTAACCCCGTGAGAGAGGTGTTATTCCCTGCCCTGTACAGATGAGAGCACTGAGGCACAGAGACAGGGGACGTGCTCTGGGTCTGGCTTCTTTCACGTAGTATAATGTTTTCAAGGTTCATCCATGTTGTAGCATGACTTAGCACTTCTTTCCTTTTTGTGGGTGAATAATATTCCATTGTACAGATATACCACATTTTGTTTATCTACTCATCAGTTGATGGACATTTGGATTGTTTGGCTGTTATGCATAATGCAGCTCTGACATTTGTGTGTAAGTTTCTGCGTGGATGTGTATTGTCATTTCTTTTCATTATATACCTAGGAGTAGAATTACTGGGTCAGATAGTAACTCTGCTTTTTAACTTTTAGAGGCACTGCCAAACTAAAGTTACCACTTTTTACAAGTCAAATTTTGCCCTTATTTAGGGTCGAGTAGGATTCGCAGTGTATTAAATTATTAGGTAGTGAGAAAGTGCAAGTTTTAGTGTCTCTTGGCAGAGCTGCGACTAACCCAATATCATCCATGAGTCAAGGGCAGAACCAGGAATAGAATCCAGAGGGCCTGTCTCCCATATGAATCCAGTACATATTTGGAATAATTTAGGGGGAAAATCCTTTTAACTATCAAAAACCAAAGAGTATAGGTTAAGAGTACAAGCTCTGCTGCCTGTGAGCCAGAACCCAAATCTGAGAAGGTGGATGTTGAGGAAATCTAATGTCTCCAGCCAGACCACTAGGGTGCAAATCCTGCCACTGCCTCTTACCTGTGGGACCCGGAGCACGTTCCCTGCCTCTGTGCCTCAGTGTCCTCATCTGTACAGGGCAGGGAATAACACCTCTCTCACAGGGTTACTGTGAACATTAAACAAGTTAACATATGCAAAGCACTTAGCATAGTGTTTGGCACTTGTTGAACACTACATAAATATTTAATACTAACTATTATTAATAAAATCGTAACAGCTAACTCATAACTTTGAGGAATTATCCTAAACTCTTTGGGCTTCGGTTTCCTCAAGGTAAAATAAGGCTAATGAGAGTCATGGGATTGTTGTGAGGATTAAATGACTCAAAACTATCCAGCTTAGTGTGGCTGTTGAAGTAAATGAAAAAAAAAATTAACTAACCAAATAAATAAATGATCCAAACCATGTGAAGTGCCAAGGACAGTGTCTGAAACCTAGTAAGTGACTGATACATTTAGTTTTTATTGTTGCAGTTTCATTCTAAGCAAAACAATAATTTTTAGATTTAGATTTGAAGTTCAAACCAATGGATCATAATCTCTAGCCCCATATATACTGAAGCCACTGTGTAAGAGAGTCTGAAGTGACTTGGAAAGCGCAAATTTCAAAGCTTTCTCTGCCAGGATATTTATGTGGGAGGGCAGGTAGTGGGGAAGATTGATGAAAAGGAGGAGCATCTGCATAGGCTGAGTCTGACACCTCCCGTCTCTCCTGCCTTCCACCTGTAATTTGGTCGGAGAGCTAAGTAGATGACACCTGAACTCACCTCTCAGGGGCTGCTGAGCACAATGAGACGATGGGAGGAGTCTGAGTCCCCAGAGGAAGGTCCCTGTAGTCACTTCATCACCTTGTGGAAAAAAGCAGGGCTAGAGAAGGAACCTTAGATTTTAATCAGTAAATAATCTGGGGAAAATGTTGGAGGGATGGATATAGAGTGAATTGTGAGAATATGTAAGTTTGTCTTGACCAGTGATTCAGAACTTTTATGAATAGTTTTGGCTGTTAATTAGTTATTTTATTAGAATGTGCATGGTCTAAAGGAGGGAGCTTCTCCTTGCTCAGAACATTAGGATGTCCAGCTCGTTTTAATACCGACACAGTAACGAGCCCAAACGGGTGGGAACATTTCAGCCATTTTGGTTGGCAGCAGTCTTTCAGTGCAGGAGTCTGGACCTTCTGAAGGTCTCCCTGGTGCTCAGGGATTGGTGGCTTTCCCTCCAACCCCTCTTCCAGTGGTTTGTGGGGACATCGAGGGGCAAGGTGGGCTGTTCTAGTCAAGAGAGATCAGCCTTTTTGGAGCCAGAGAAACCTGGGGTTGAATTCTAGCCTTACCACTCATATGCAGTGTTTTGTGACTTAATCTGTCTGTGCCTATTGCTTCACTTCTAAAATGGGGCTAATTATATCTAGTTAGGCCATTTGGCATTAGGAATAATGTATTTAAGTGACTAGGACAGTGCCTGGCACATGGTAGGTTCTTAATAAATGGTTGTTCTTGTCACAACTGGAGCCTGGCATAAGCTAGCAAGCTCTTGGTGATACCCAGCCAGAACCAGAGATGCATTCTCTGTGTTTGCCTTAATAATATTTTTTAAAACCTTTGTTTTTTAAATTTTAAAAGTAGAGCTCATTGTAAAGTTAAAAAAAGAAAATCAAATCATATGGAAGGGTGGAAAGGGAAAGTGCCTAGTTGCCATTCCCGCTCTCCTCCTCCCTTTGCCACTGACTCCTAGTCTGCTTCTGGTGGCTCTTGTTCTGTTCTGCGATAGGCAGCCCCCAGATGACCTTTAGTGGTCCCCACCTCCTGGTATTTGCACCCCGTATAGTCTCTTCCCACCTGTGCCAGGGCTAGTCTGTGTGACTTATAGGATGTGGCAAAAATGAAGATATGTCACTTCTAAATGAGGTTATAGAGACCGCAGCCTCCATCTCGGGTGTTCGGGTGCTCCCTCTCTCTTGGATCACTTCTCTGGGGGAAGCCAATTGCCATGCTGTGAGCAGCCCTGTGGAGAGGCCCATGGACAAGGAACTGAAGTATCCGGCCAACAGTCTGCAAGAAAATTGAGACCTGCCAACAACAGGAGTGAGATTGGAAGTGGGTTCTTCAGTTCTAGTCTATTCTTGAGATAGTTGCAGCCCATTGATGTCTTCTTTTTTTTCTTTTCTTTTCTTTTCTTTTTTTTTTTTTTTTTTTTTTGAGACAGAATCTCACTTTGTTGCCTAGGCTAGAGTGAGTGCCATGGCTTCAGCCTAGCTCACAGCAGCCTCAGACTCCTGGGCTCAAGCAATCCTTCTGCCTCAGCCTCCCACGTGGCTGGCACTATAGGTGCACCACCATGCCCAGGTAATTTTTTTATTTTTGTAGAGACGTGTTGAGGCTCGTCTCAAACTCTTGGCCTCAAGCAGTCTTTCCTCCTCAGCCTCCCAAAGTGGTAGGATTACAGATGTGAGCCACTGATGTCTTAACCATAACTTCAGAGGAGACAGACTCTGCACTAGAA
>NW_012138525.1:5295069-5304821 GCF_000956105.1 Propithecus coquereli | reverse complement strand
ATATATAAAATGTAAAAATTTCAACCTTCAGAAGAGGTAAGTGGCTACCTCACCACCGATGTGTACTAAATAATAGGTGTCAATCGAGGCAATCTTGCCCCAACTGACTAGGCTTAATGCTGCCAAACCATCACTTTGTTTGTACACAGAAAACTGGAGAAAGTGTTTATCCCCTTTCACGTGTTTCGTCAAAGGCCCCGCCACTTAGGGCTTTTTAACCACTGTAAACTTTGGGCCTATTTGTCAGAAGATGTAAAATTAACGTAACTTTAGGATATTGTATCCAGCGACCACAGGCCGCTCACTCTGCGATGCACGGTGCAGGGAGGACCAGACGCCCACTGTGCCCGTCCTACTCCAGCTGATCCAAACTCAGAGCAACATTTTTCGGTACGAGAAATTAGAGAATAAATGGAAGCAAGGACTGGGCGCAGGCAGGAAAACCCTGCTAGGTTCGCTACGAAGGTTCCAGTGGAAGTGCCCAGCGCACCAGGCTCCACGCCCTGGTGTGTGACCTCACTAACCCACAACAGTAACACCTTCTTCCACCCCTTCAAGGCAAACAATCCGACACAGCGAGGTGGTATTTGCTTTGCTTTTAAAATCAGGTTTACTACTTTTTCAGTTTCTATTGAAATGATCATATAGTTTTTCTTATTTAATCTCTTAAGGTAATATAATTAATTCTGATATTGAATCATTGTGTTTTTTTTAATAAACTACCTGATCGTATTATTCTTTTTCTGTATTATTAGATTCTACTTACTATTTTTATATCTATATTCATTCATGTTGGAGCCTTCTTGCTGTTCTTTGATCATCATTCCAAGTATGTTCCTACCGCAGGGCTTTGTATTTGCTGTTACCTATGTCTGAAATGTTTTTCCTTCGAATATCTGCATGCTTGTGCCCTTAATTCCTTTCGGTCTCTGGTCAAATGCCACCTTACCAGTGAGATCTTCTTTGACTACTTTATATAAGATAGAGACTTTTCTCTACTTCCCCCTAGAATCTCCTACCCCCCCTTTTCATGCTGAATTGTCACTTGTCATTATCTGACATTTTATACTTACTATTTTGTTTGTTTATCCCTGCCTCTACCATGCAGACATAAGTTTCAGGAAAGCATAGGCTTTGTTTTATGCACTGCTGTATCCCCAGCACGTAGAACAGTGCTGGTACATGGTAGGCACTCAATAAATATTAATATTTGGAATGAGCGATTGAATACTATATATTTTCTTCTAAGTCTTTTTTAGACCTTCTGTATCAGAATTTCTCTCTCATTAAATGAATTGGGAAGTTTCCCATATTTTTGTGTGTTCCAGAATGAATTAAGTAACATGGAAATTCCTTCCCTTGAATGTTAGAAATGATTTATCCATGAAACTACTTGAACCTATTGCTTTTTGAGGGGAGAGGATAAATCTTTGACAGCCTTTTAAATTTATTATGTATTTATTCAGGCTTTCTACTTCTTGAGTCAATTTTGACAATTTATATTTCCTTATAAAATAGGCCTTTCAATTTAAAAATTTCAAATTTATTGAATATAAATTTGTATAATTTAAAAAATATATTCTCTATCTGTAGCTGTGATCCCCTTTCTCATTCTGTCATGTTTGTGTTATTATTTTCATGGAAATATTTTCTAGAAACTTACTTGGCTTTAAAAAAATCAGTATCATCCTTCTGTGGGGAGTGTGTGTGTTCTGATTTCTAGAATCAAATGCTTAGTTAATTTATTAGAAACATTTTTTGGTTTTCTAATAAAAGCGTCTGTGGATTATGAATTTTCATCTAAGTATAGCTTTGGTTAAATCCCATAGAGTTTTTTTTTTTTTGCTCCATAATTCTTAATATGCGGTATTCTTGCCATTTATTTCTAAATATAGCCCTCCTTTGCTTTAAAATGGATGTCACTCTTGTTTTTTTTTTCAGTTTTTTCCCTTTTATTTATTTAAATCTTTTTTCTTTTTTTAAATTTCAGAATATTATGGAGGTACAAACATTTTGGTTACATATATTGCCTTTGCATTGCCCAGGCCAGAGCTACAAATGTGCCCATCCCCCAGACAGTGCCCTCCCCATCCATTAGTTATGAATTTACCATCCCCTTCACCCCATTCCCACCTGCCTGACACCCGATGAATATTACTTCCATGTGTGCACCTAAGTGTTGATCAGTTAGTACCAATTTGATGGTGAGTATATGTGGTGCTTGTTTTTCCATTCTTGTGATACTTTACTTTGAAGAATGGGCTCCAGCTCCAACCAGGATAATTTAATTTATTTTTAAGAAACAGGGTCTCACTCTGTTGCCCAGGCTGGAATGCAGTGGCATGATCATAGCTCTTCTAACTCAGCCTCCTGAGTAGTTGGGACTACAAGTGCACCACAAGGCTGGGCTAATTTTTTAGTTTCCAGTAGAGATGAGTGTTTGCTGTTTTCCAGGCTGATCTAGATCTCCTGGCCTCAAGCAATCCTCCTGCCTCGGCCTGCCCAAGTACTGGGATTACAGGTGTGAGCCACCGTGCCTGGCCAGATGTCACTCTTACAGTGGGGTGATTAGTAGTTTAAACTGAGGTAAAATTTCCCTAAGAGGTGGTTTGGGACTCAGATATCATCCCTGTGTTTCCTATTAGATGTAAGAGAGCACGTATCTGCCCCAGTGTCCAAAAAGGATTTATTGACTGTGCACTAAAAGGTTTTCCCTCTGGCTTTTTTGGCACACAGCACCTCTGAGACAAACAGCTGTTTGGCAGCTAATGAAGTGTATTTTCTTTGGTGGAGTGGTCAGGCCAAATTTTATAGTTACCACTGGCAACTCAATAGCCATAATTTTGAGCCCTAGTGAGAAGTGATTTTGGGAACCCCTGGCTCTTACCTGATTTCCTCACAGTTGTTTCTGTGCAGGGCTGTTGCAAGAGCTAAAGTTAGGGTGAGGTGTCTGAGACACCTCATTTCATTTTCATTTTCATTTCAGCAAATAATTTACTTTTTTTAACAAAAAAAATTTTTTTTAAATCAAGGTGATGCATTGTTGGATAGTGGAAAAATTTCTGGACCCGAAGTCAGACCATCCAGCTAGTAGTCTCAGTGGTGGGTGACCTGGACATGTTATTTAACCTCTTTTTAAATTGGAAATTCAAATCCCAGCATCACAGAACTCATTTGAGACTCACATTAAATAGTATGCAAAAAATTACTTGAAAAGCAATGAAGAACCAATATAAGGGGTTATTATTATTTTATAGATATAATTACAGAGATTAGTTTACCTGCTCAGAGTTACTGAATAAATCATTAGAAGAGTTGAGGAAATGAATCACTCATACTTCTGAGAGAAACATGATGTAATTACTAGACAGCAGCCAGCTGTTGCCCACTCTGATGCAGCTTTGGGAAAGTTTGCAGTTGTTAAAACAAAGCAGTTTGCTTCTGATGTTGATGTGAACTTTATACATCTCTGTGACTCTGTAGGAAGAGTACCGATGGCGCAAGTTGCTCGCTCTTACAGGGCAGATTTCCAATATTCTTTCTTTCTGTTTCTTGTATGTCACAATATTTCACTTTAAATGTCTACTAATTATTTGGTCTAAGAGCTGACTTTGTAGATAGTGAATGATATATTAAGTATTTATCCCACTGAGAATGCCTATTTTATTCTTGTGAAGAAAAAAAATTAGAGATGGAGAAAAGTAGAGACAAACAAATTTTTCAAAAATCTTTGGAGCTTGGCTGTGAATACACAAATCAGTCTCTAGCAGTCACTCCTTGTTTGGTGGACTTCTGAGATGTCAGAGGACTCCAGGACCACATATCACGGCTTCTTTCCATTTCAGCATGCCTCAGTGGGGTCTGGGACCATGTGTTTGTATTCATTTAACCAGTATTTATGCTGTCTCTTTATGTGCCAGAGGCTGTGCTATGCAGGCAACAGATATAGTAAGTAGTGTGTAAGCAGACTGGTCCTTGTGGGATTCTGACAGGCACTGGTGATACAGTGGGTACACGCCCTGACTGGGGCGATATGGGTGATATTGGAGCACATGGGGGGCCTCCAAGAAGGCCTGGGGAATGAGGGAGGTGGAGGGAGACCTGAAGGATGGGGAGGAGTTGGCCAGGCAGAAGGATGGTGTTCGTGGAACCTAGGGGAGAGTAAGCCACGTAGAGGAATGTCTAAGCTCGGCAAGAATGGGGAAAGGTTCCATCTGGCTGGGTCTAGGGTGTGTGTGCAAAGAGCAGTTGGAGAGATGCAGGGGGCCTTCTTAGCCTTGTTAAAGTCTTTTATCTTTATCCTAGAGCCGTGGGAAGCCACTGAAGGTTTTGGGTTGGGAAGAGGCATTGTTACGATTTAGTCCATAAAGCTCCCTGGTTACTGTGTGGAGAAGATGGGAGGCCCTGGCGGTGGTCCTGGCTAGGAATATGGTGATGAGAACGGTGATCTGTGCCAGGGAGAGAGCAGCAGGGTGGGGAGAAGGAGGTCGACTTGAAGGAGGTCTTAGGACGTGGAAGGGTCAGGTTCTGGCCCTTAGGTGTGAAGGGTGAGGGGAGGCGAAGGAGTTGGGGAGGGGTCCCAGTCTTCTGGCTCTGGCAGCCAGTTGGAAGATTGTGTCACTTGCTGAGAGAGGAAAGGCAGGAGAAGAAACAGGTTTGCTGGGGAAGATTAGGTTCGTAGACCCATGTTTCAGGCACCTGTGGACTACCTCAGAGGAGATGCTAACAGGCAGGGGGCAGGCATGCTCAAGGTCAGGCAGCGGTATGTGCTAGGGAGCATCAGGTGACTGAATGTGGGAGTGGGTCGGACACACAAGGAAAGAGTGTAGAGTGAGAAGAGAAGAGGGCCTGGGTCCAGCCCCAGTGGACAGTGACATTTATGGGAGGAGCCCAGGAAGAGTAGCCAGCAGGCCTGAGAACCAGAGTTGGAGCTGGAAGAGACGAATCTAGCAGAGCAGGGTCTATGATTTTGTAACTGATGGGGCCCACCCTCGGATTGACTCCAAGTAAGCTGAGCCAGCAACCAGGAGTCTTCAGTTTAGGAGCGAGCCTCCACTCTCTAGGCTGGGAGGCTTGGCAGTTTGGAAACGTCTCTTAGGAGTTTTCCTCTCTGGTGTTTCCCCTGTTTCTGAAACAGTACTTTTCTGCATTAACTTCATTGCTCCTGATCATTTCGGGGAGGAAATGAAGAAGTGGTTATAGTCAGTCAAAATGCAAAACTCTGAGGATATGGATTTTAGGCTATGATTAGATGGCATCAACTTGTAGAATCTTGGCTCTGGAAGGGATCTTAGAAGCATCTAGTCCAGACTCTTACCCAGAGCAGGAAGTCAGATTATACTAGTCTGTTGGATTAATCATGTTGGCAGACTTTCCTTCTCTGTGTCTCTTAGGGACACAGTATCATTTTCATGTTCTATGCCAGCATAGATTGACAGGAAGTCATAGGAGTGTTGCAATTGTTAGGCAGAGAGGCTGCTTATACTGTGTTTAGATGCAGCTAAGGATTTTCTAGTTGATTCTAATCCGGTTACAGAGGATCCTCATGGACTTCTTTAATGGCAGTAGGAGCAAAGCTGCTTTGGTTCGGCAGCAAGAGCAGGGGAGGAATAACGTTTAGGCTTAAATGGTTTTTGGAGCCCCCATACTAGATGTAATAGGGTGAACCAAACCCCACTGATCTCTTCCCTCAGTTTCTTCTGAGCCAGAAGAGCATCCAGAGAGAAGTCCCCTCCCCAGTCTCCGGACACGTCGGTATCGCTGGTTCTAGTTGCTAGGGATTTGAGGAAAATAAAACACTAGAGGTGAGCAAGAATCTCCTTCCTCTGTGGGTTATTTTCATACTATAGGCTTTAAACACTAGAGCAGTGTGAGGCAAATGTCTTTAAAATCACTCAGTCCACAGGCCTCCTCGTGTTGTGGGTAAAAGCCTCTTCGGGATTTTAAGACAAGGCAATCACGTGGCTACTGAGAAAGTTTTCCAGTTTGCTTTCCCTTAGTTAATCTTAGGGTGGATTATCTGCTGGGAAAATTTCTTAAATAATGTCACTAATGATTTGCTCCCCTCAGTTCTCTCTTAATGGAATTCCTACTATTCAAATGTTGGACTTCATGGACTGGTCCTCTAATTTTCTTATGTGTTCTCTTCAATTATCTATCTCTTTGGGAGATATCTGGGAGATTTCCTCAACTTTATCTTCCAAGCCTTCTATTTAATTTTGTATTTCTACTGTCATGTTCTTTAAAAATTTCTAATAGCTCTTTTTTTCTTTTTTATAGCTCCCAGTTTTTGTTTCATGGATGCAGTATCTCCTTTTATGTCTTTCTCCTTTTTAAAAAAAACTTAAAAAGAAAATCTCTACATAGTCTCAACTTCCTCCAGTTTGTTATTGTTGTACATTGTTTGGTTTGGTTAGCCTCTATTTTCTGTGTAGGAACTTTCCTCAGACATGCAGAAAATGATGGTTGTCTGCTTGCGATTAAGAACAGGAGACAGAAAAGGTGACTGGGAACTCTCACCTTGTGGTGGGCCTGATCTGGGTGGGCTGTTTGTTGGGGACCCCTAATGTCAGTGTCTTTAGCTTTTTCTTCTTGGGCTCAGGTTCCCCAGAAAAGTTGTCTTTTGTCTCCTGCCTGGGAGATAAAGGTCTAGCTGCCAGAGTTCTGGGAACTGAGTGGATGAAGGAGGCGGGTGGTGGCTAGTGTGGTTCTCTACAAGCCATGTATGTATGTCATTTAGTTCCTCTGTTTTCAGCGTTAGACCCATACTCTCAACTGTGTCGTGGGTTGCCCAGTCTAGGGGAGCCATCAGTGTTCTCCCGTGTTGGGAGAAGGGCAGTCACCCAGTAACAGGCAGTGGAGGAGGGAGTCTAGGATGTTCCACCAACATGCCTTATGCCCTTCCCATGCTTTTAAGTTCCAAGGGCACCTGGTGATGCCAGTTCCTGAAACCTGTGAGGATTCTGCTGTGTACATTTGGTTGGTTTTCACTGTTCCCTACTGCTAGATTAGGATTCTTCTTCCAAAGGAGTCAGCCTTTGTGGGCCTGCTAAGTCAGTTACCACACATCTATTGTAGAAAATAAGGCCACAGACTCAGAATGTAAAAATAAGGCTTTATCATTTATAAGAACTGCATTCCAGGAAGGAAGGAGGGGCGTGGCCACCATGGGGACCACCACACCCTAGTTTCCTAACATAGCAAAGTGACTGTCTCTTTCTCTTTCTCACTGAGAAGACAATAGAAACAGCCTCCGAGAGTTCTAGGGCTAATTGTCTGGGTAGCCAACAAAAGCCTGACTAAACAGAGACAGAAGGTTAAACACATATTTCTTTTGTAGAAACAGGGTCTTGCTGTGTTGCCCAGGCTGGCCTTGAACTCCTGGGCTCAAGCGATCTTCCCACCTTGGCCTCCCAAAGTGCTGGGATTATAGGCATGAGCCACCATGCCTGGCTAAACACATATTTGGAACACCTCAAATCTAGGAATTTCCTACTGAACTAGCCCATTAGATCATCGGTCCCCAACCTTTTTGATACCAGGGACCAGTTTCATGGAAGACAATTTTTCCACAGATCTGGGCTGGGGGATGGTTTTGGGGATGATTCAAATATGTTACATTTATTGTGTACTTTTTTTCTGTTATTATTACATTGTAATATACAGTGAAATAATTATACAGCTCACCATAATGCAGAATCAGTGGGAGCCCTGCAACTAGGCGGTCCCATCTGGGGGTAATGGGAGACAGTGACTGATCTGACAGGAAGTGGAGCTCAGTGATCTGAACGAGCAATGGGGAGTGGCTGTAAATATAGATGAAGCCTCATTTGCTTGCCCACTGCTCACCTCCTGCTGTGTGGCCTAGTTCCTAACAGGCCACGGAGTGGTACCAGTCTGTGGCCTAGGGGTTGGGGACCACAGCATTAGATCACTCTGAAGCAGGAAATCAAGTGAAGTCTAAGGTCGTATCTTCTGACCCCAGTAGTTATCCTCAATGGAGGGGTCTTTGGTATAGAACTTTTAACCAAATCACACAGTGTGGAGAGGCAGACTCCAGTCGTTTCTCCACTACCTACTCATCCCCTGGCTGAAGGCAGGCAGCACCGACTGTTATCCCAACACACAACCTTAACCTTGTATTCTGAGGGGAATATTTAAATAATGCCTAGGTACATGGGGAAGGGAGTCAAAGAGAGCCTGCCTACACATTTTGATAAAAACAGATGGCCAGATGGCCGGGCACTGTGGCTCACGCCTGTAATCCTAGCTCTCTGGGAGGCCGAGGCGGGTGGATTGTTTGAGCTCAGGAGTTCGAAACCAGCCTGAGCAAGAGCGAGACCCCGTCTCTACTAAAGATTAGAAAGAAATTAATTGGACAACTAAAAATATATAGAAAAAATTAGCCGGACATGGTGACACATGCCTGTAGTCCCAGCTACTCGGGAGGCTGAGGCAGGAGGATCGCTTGAGCCCAGGAGTTTGAGGTTGCTGTGAGCTAGGCTGACGCCACAGCACTCACTCTAGCCCGGGCAACACAGTGAGACTCTGTCTCAAAAAAAAAAAAAAAAAACAGATGGCCAGAGAGAACTACCTCTGATGATTTAAGTGGAAAAGAAAAAGAAAAATCTACAAGGGAACTTTGTAAAAGTGTGGTATATAGGCTCAGGTAAAGAAGACTGGTACAGAAAAACCATTTAAGTCACTCTCAAACATAAAAATGATGAACTAAGAGCTCAAATATGAGGTAATGTGAAATAACAGCTCACTCCAGCCTAGACGACAGGGTGAGACTCTGTCTCTATTAAAACAAACAAACAAACGTAAGAAGCAGAAACTTCTCTATAGAATGTGGAAGGCTGGCTTGAGAGCTCTTACCCAGTCTGCATATTCAGTGAGAGTTAATGCACTTAGCCATTTCTTTTGGATTTTCAGTGTTTCTTCTCTTCTTGGAGCGCCACCTCCTTCCTGTGCTTGATCCTGGGCCCCGACTCCAACAGGATGTTTTCTTTTCCTGGTATCTCACTGTAACCAGTCACATGGATTTGGGAAGAGGAAGCAGCCCTCCTGACATTGGACCTTTGTGTGTGTGTGGTGGGGATGGGTATTTACTGCCTTCTGGAAGCCTCCTTGAGGCTTTTATGTTGGTTTGACACCTATAGAATGGCTGTATTGAAGATTCCAGAGGGATCTTGAGCTTGGTCCTTGTCATGTGTTGGACTAAAGATTTTTTAATATGTTTAACTTCAGATCTGTAGACCTGAAACAGGTTAAATCTTAGAGCAGAACAGATTGGGCTGGTCAGAATCTTGGACTTGAAAATAAGATGGAGCCAGCGCAGTGGCACGCGCCTGTAGTCCCAGCTGCTCGGAAGGCTGAAGTGGGAGGATTGCTTGAGCCCAGGAGTTCAAGGCTGTAGTGTGCTGTGATCACACACCTATGAGTAGCCACTGCACCCTAGCCTGGGTAACACAGTGAGACCCCGTCTCTAAAAAAAAAAAGGCAAGAAGAGAATAAAATGACTGTCACCACTACTGTCATGAATAAGTCACGTAATCTCTCTTGGGTTCAGTTTGTTTATAAAATGTATTACATCAGAGTTTCTCAACTTTGGCACTATTGACATTTTGGGCCAGATGAGCTGTGCATTGTGGGATGTTTAGCAGCATCCCTGGCCTCTACCCATTAGGTGCCCGTAGCACCCCCAGCCATGACAATCAAAATGTCTCCAGACAGGCCAGGCGCGGTGGCTC
>NW_012138525.1:5292837-5294162 GCF_000956105.1 Propithecus coquereli | reverse complement strand
TTTTTAGTTGTTCAGCTAATTTCTTCTATTTTTTTTAGTAGAGACGGGGTCTTACTCTTGCTCAGGCTGGTCTCCAACTCCTGAGCCTGCCTCGGCCTCCCAGAGTGCTAGGATTACAGGCGTGAGCCACCATGCCCAGCCAGGAAGCTCTTTTTAAGAGAAACAGATTCAGGCTGGCAGGCAGACCAAATGGAACATTAAAAGATGAGGTCTGCTGCTGTTGGTACTGCTGCTGTTGGTAATGTATAGGGCAATGTGTTTTCTTTTCTTTCTTTCTTTTTTGTTTCTTAGCAAATGTAACATGCTTTCCAAATAACTGAATACTAGTATCACTGTCTTGTATAAAAATGGCCCACATTCTTCAGTCCTTTCTTTTAAAGACATCTTATTCAACCGTGCTTATGAAGTGATAGTAGTGCTTTCTCCCCTGGAAGATTGCCATTTCACAATTTTTTGTCTTTAGTCTTTTTGGTTTAAAATATCAACATAACTAAGTAGTATTGACTCCTATAAGCTACTGATTTTAAGAAGATATAAATTATTTGGTTTCCATTTTTGATTTATTTTCTATTTGTATGTACTTTATAACTTCACAGCTCCTTTGATCCAAGGAACATTACATTTTAGGCAACATCCGGAAGAAAGTATTTCTCCTTTAGAATGGAGGTGAAGTAACTGTTACCTCTAAAATACAGCTAGGAACTCCTGTTTCTAATCAGCATTGTACTCTGAGATTTCCTTTTTACTGATCAAAGTTCCAGGGTCTGTGATGCTTTGCTTAGAGATTTTCTAGCTCCTTAACCTTTTGGCTCCACTCCAAACTGTATGAATTGGGAAAATAAGATAAAAAATGAGTCTCTCTCTTGAAAGGGAAAGTTAACAGTGATTTCTGTAACCCTGGGTCTGAGGTTAGGATTCAGTTTCTCAGATATCAGGCATTTATCATCAGACGCTCCTTTCAGATATTGGCAGCAGCCCAAGTTTTTGGATGTTATAATGTTGGACATTTGAGTCTTATGCAATCTCTGGGTGTGCTCACTAGGGCAGTGTAATCAAGTCAATTGTTAACTCATGCCTACACATTTTAAAGCTTGTGACAACTACAAACAATGGCTCCCACACTTTTCTCCCACTCCCTGCCACCCCAAAATCAAACCTAAATAGTAATGTTTTCAGATTATAACCGAGCTAAGCAACTGTCATTCCACAGTTGAAGGGAGTGGTAACTTGTGCTTGCCCTGTGCCTGACAATTTGTGATCTCTATTTTGGTCTCTCCCACTTCCACAAAGTACAATTTAGATATAAAATTATAGTAAATTATAAT
>NW_012138525.1:5288778-5291162 GCF_000956105.1 Propithecus coquereli | reverse complement strand
ACTAAAAATATATAGAAAAAATTAGCTGGGCATGGTGGTGCATGCCTGTAGTCCCAGCTACTCGGGAGGCTGAGGCAGAAGGATTGCTTGAGCCCAGGAGCTTGAGATTGCTGTGAGCTAGGATGACACCATGGCATTCTAGCCTGGGCAACACAGTGAAACTCTGTCTCAAAAAAAAAAAAAAAAGTATTTTGGCTAAGGTTATGATAGTCAGTCACTAGTGGAAAAAATTAGTATATAGAGAAATTCTTAGATGACAGAATTTTTTAATTTGAGCGTTTATATCTATACATTCACACAGTACCACACTCCTCACTGAATTTGAATGAGGAGAGTTAAGGGAAGAACTTTTCCAGATCCATCTGGTTTGCAAACTTGTACTGGCTGGAAGAGCCATTGTTATATAACCAGTCATATTCCTCAAGAATAAAGAGGTCTCTCTCTCCGCAGCCATCCTTGTGAAAGGGCATCTGATACTTTTTTCAAGCAGCAGTCTTGTTCTGAATCCTGAGGTGTGTTGGTGGTCGTGGAGCAGTCCTGGGTTGAATCACCTTGCTCAGCCAGGAGACACACCTTGAACAGAGCTGCTCCTCTCACTCCATCAAGCAATGCTCAGCTGTGCCACTCGAGGTTCATTCATTATGCAGGCACTTGTCGGATCATTATTTTATGCCAGGTGCCAGAGATGGGGTGGGAGTGAGTGTGCAGGGACGTGTCATGTTTGACAGTGAATGGATGAGGCTTAGGGTTCAAGGAGAGGACCTTAGCAAGTAGTCACTGTGTTAAAGACCATGCAAGACTCTGGGGCAACCTTTCCAATCACATTGTAAACCATTCTCTCCTTCCCTGGAGCTTCTTAAGTCTCACTGGACTTGTTCTCTGTCTGTTCCATCCTTGATCCTGACAACTTGGGGACTTTGTACTTGCTCTTCCTATGCCTGGAAAACTCTCAGATCTTCAAGGGTTGGTTCCTCTTTGTCACCTCCTTAGAGGACTCTCTCCCAAGCCCCCATCACAGTTCATTATGCTTTTAAATTTCCTTTCAGCACTGACACTCTTTGAGGTGATCTTATTTATTTCTTTGTGTTTATTGGCTGTCTTTCCCTTCCACACCAAAGTGTAAGTGCCTTAAGAATAGGCCTTTTGTTTAGCTTGTTCATCATGGTCTTTCCAGTGCCTGGAAGGATGTCTGGCACATAGCAGGTATTCAATAAACATTGTTGAATAGATGAAAAAAAATTGTATGCAGAGAAAAAAAGAGGAAGACAGAAGACATTACAAACTCCATGGAGGATCAATAAGAAACCAATTGGAAATCACGAGATTCTTCCTTACTATGAAGGTCAGAATACTATTTAAAATAGGTGATAACGTTCTGGTGATAGCCAACAGTGTTAAATACCATTGTAAGCACTGAGCTAAGTGCTTCACACACATTAACTTATTTAATCCTCACAATACCCCTACAAGGCACGTGTGGTCTTTCCCATTTTACAGATGGGGAAACTGTGACACAGAGAGGTTGGATAATGTGTCTAAAGTCACAGCGAGTAAGTAGAGAATCAGGGATTTGAACCATAATCATCTGGCCCCAAAATCCATTTGAATCACTTTGCTTTACTGTGTCAAGGTGATCATAGCAATATAACAGAGAGAAGGACATCAAGGTTCAATTTCAGAGTCTAGTGCTTGCTAGTGCCAGAGAGACAGCATGTACAGTGGGAAGAGCATTTGGATAGAGGTCCAGAAACCAGTTTCTGCTCACTCTGGAGTGTGACCAATTAGTGGCCTTACCCGCTTCAGATAGCCATCTTTTCTGCAGGGAGCATCTCAATCCCCAAATGGGGCCCTGGAACCTGGCGTCAGATAATCTCTGAGGTTCTTTCCAATATTAAAGTTTTTTAAGCCCCAAAGAGGTAGAATAATTGAAAGTTACATCACCTCCCCAGGCCACAGGATAAAATTTGCATCTAACCCCCCTTCCCTCAGTTAGTGTTTGCATTTACAATAAAGTCCTCACTAAATTGATTGAAACGAATCAACAGGCCTTCAAGTAGAAGCTCTTTGTCTTCTGAATATATTTAAAGAGGTTTGTACAAATTATTGTATGTCCATATTTTGGAAAATTATGTAGTTTAAAAGCATGTGGCAGATCTGTAAGAAATGATATAGGAAGGTGTCTATAATATATTGAATGGCAAATGTAATTGCAGAACAATGTGTGTAATATCCCAACCACAAAGCTGTAGTATATGTGCATAGCTTTCCATACCTGCATTTCTCTGCGTAGAAAAGGATCTGTAAGGGTACACTCTAAACTGTTAGTGGTTGTTTTCCCTCAAGAGTGGGGGTAAGGAAGGAAATTTCACTTTGTATTTATACAT
>NW_012138525.1:5287160-5288728 GCF_000956105.1 Propithecus coquereli | reverse complement strand
TTTAAAGTGTACCATTCAGTGGCTTTTAGTATATTCATAGAATGGTTCATCCATTATCACAATCTTAGAAGATTTTAATTACCCCTGAAAAGAATCCCATATTCCTTATATGTCTCCACAAACTCCCATCCCTCCTGCCCTAGGCAACTGCTAATCTACTTTCTGTCTCTGTGGATTTGCCTATTCTGAACATTTCATATAAATGGAATCACATAGTATGTGGTCCTTTGTAACTGGATTCTTTGACTTAGCATGTTTAAAGATTCATCTCCGTTGTAACATTTCTCAGTACTTCATTCCTTTTTATGATTGAATAATATTCCATTGTGTGGCTACACTGCATTTATCCCTTCATCAGTTGATGGACATTTGGATTGTTTCCACTTTTTGGCTATTATGAATAATGCTACTATGAACCTTCGTGTACAGATTTTTATATAGATATATGTTTTAATTTTCTTTGGATATATACCTAGGAGTAGAATTGCTAGATCGTGTGGTAATTCTGTTTGGCCATTTGAGGCACTGCCAGAGTGTTTTACATTTTTACCAACAGTGAGACTTTTTATCTTACTATGATTCAAGTGTAATGTCTTGTTTCCCCAACTGGACTGTATGTTCCTTGAGGTAAAGAAATTGATTTATACTTTTTTTGTATCCTCCATAGACTGGTTATATGCATTTTATTGTGCAATTGCTAGATACTTCGTTTCTCTGGGCCTCAGTATTCTGCTTTGTAAAATGGGGGTGATTATAACAATTAACCTCTGAGGATTGCTCTGAGCTTTTAAACGAGATGGTATATGTAAACCATATAAGGAAATATTTATCTGCCATATAGTAAACTTTCAATAAATGTTAGATGTTACTATTATTGTGAGCCTTTTTTTTCTTTATTTCTTAAAAATAAATTTTTTTGAAGGGAAGGGGGCTTGTGAAGAAGGGTGCTCAGTTTCCTTGTTTGTTTTTGTTGAGACAGAGTCTCACTCTGCCACCCTAGGTAGAGTGCAGTGACATCATTGTAGCTCACTGCAACCCCTCAACTCCTGGGCTCACGGGATCCTTCTGCCTTAGCATGCCAGGTAGCTGGGACTACAGGCGAGAGCAGCATCATCCAGCTGGTTTTTTTTTCTCCTTGCTTTTTGGTAGAGACGGAGTCTCACTCTCGCGCAGGCTAGTCTTGAACTCCAGAGCTCAAGCAGTTCTCCCGCTTCGGCCTCCCAGAGTGCTAGGATTACAGGCGTGAGCCACCTCACCTGGCCTTTTTTTTTTCTTTCTTATTGAGACCGAATTATTGATGGAGTTTTGTCTTGTCTTGTCTTTTCTTTCTTTTCTTTTTTTTTTTTTCTAGAGACTTGGTCTTGCTATTTTGCCCAGGCTGATCTCGAACTCCTGGCCTCAGCCTCCCAAAATGGTGGAATTACAGGTGTGAGCTATGACACCTGCCCTAATATGAGCTTTTAAAAGTATTTTGGGCTGGGCGCGGTGACTCATGCCTGTAATCCTAGCACTCTGGGAGACCGAGGCGGGCGGAGTGTTTGAGCTCAGGAGTTCGAAACCAGCCTGAG
>NW_012138525.1:5232770-5283002 GCF_000956105.1 Propithecus coquereli | reverse complement strand
TTTAACCCTGGTCTGGCCGACTTTAGTGCTTCCCTGGGCTTTTTTTTGTTAACCATGAAGGGTGGGGTGACTTTTGCCTGAGTAGCCATCATTATACTCTCATACCACTGGGGCTCAGTCAAGAGGGTGCCTTTTAGAAGAACTTCTACTGTTGAGTCAAAATAACTCTGGAAATTCCCTGCACTTTGGATTGGTAAAAGAGGAGGGGAGCTGTGGGCTGAGGTTAGACTCACTCAGTTTCCCCAGCAAAACAGAGGCACTTCTTTCAGCCTGGGGAAGCCAGACTCCTGGTGCATCTGTTCTGGGCAGTATGGTGACCTGGGGCTACAGAGTGTAGAATATTTGAATTGAACATGGTCTTGAGGACTTTGGCTGTGCTTCTCCCAAGCTTTTAGGTCATCTAATATTAGTCATGCTATTTCAAGTGATTAGGCATGCCCTGGGCTCAGCGTATCTGGCATATGTCACTTGGAGGGTAGTTGGGAATCCCTGGGCCATGAGGATGGGGCTTCATGGGGAGCCACAGGCCTTAGGCAGTCCCTGTAACAATCCCTAGAGCTCACATTTTGGGACTCCAGTTGAAATACTGAGTGTATCTGAAGATGTCCCAGATAATCTTAGACCGCCTGGTGTTTTTCTCAGGATGTAGGAGGGATTTGCTGAATTGGGGAGTCGCCCAGGACCTAGAGGAGATGGTTGAGAAGGAACCTACTTTCTTACCCATTTGGCCATGAGAGAAGCAGGACCCACTAGGACCCTCAGTATCATGGAGAAATCAAAGCTATGCTTGGTCTTTTGAACACATCTACATAAGCTGGGGGCAGGGGGTGTAGAGCAGATATTTTGGCTGTAGATACACATGGTTTGGGGTGCAAAAATAAGATCTCCTGGCTGAACTAGTTCTAGAAGCCTTTATTGTTTCTCTCCACATAAAGAGGACTTATGAAGGAGATGAAATGTGATTGCCAGGGATTATTTGTGATGAGGTAGCTCAAGCTACTTGATTCTTAATGCTAAAATGGGCTCTAATCCTTGTTTCCTTTTTGGTGTTGGATTAGAAAAATGTAGGGCAGGGTTAGAATTGTCTGTTAACAATACCCAGGATGAACATATGCCCTGAGAATTTTGGAAAGGAAATAACTTAGGAAGGGTTGCAGCTGCAGCAGTTATTTATATATGTCTTTTAACACTTGTTATACTTAGTTTGATTTTCTGATTATATCTCTGCATTCCCCCCATCAAAAGATGACTAGAATGAAATATTTTTTCAGTGACTCTAAGTTAATTTTTAGTGGCAAGAAAATATATTCATTCTCAGTAATACATTAAATTCAAATAAAGATAGTGAAATATACTGTTTTCTGCTATCATTGTAGCAAAAATTAAAATTGTCAGTACTATGTTAATTTGAACAATCATACAGTATTGGTGAGGGGAAGAGTTACTTTTTTTGTTTGTTTTTTTTTGTTTTGTTTATTTTATTTTATTTTTTTGAGACAGTCTCACTCTCTTGCCTGGACTACAGTGCCATGGCGTCAGCCTACCTCATAGCAACCTCAAAGTCCTGGGCTCAGGCGATCCTCCTGCCTCAGCTTCCCGAGTAGCTGGGACTACAGGCATGCACCACTGTGCCTGGCTAATTTTTTCTATTTTTAGTTGTTTGGCTAATTTCTTTCTATTTATAGTAGAGACAGGGTTTCACTCTTGCTGAGCCTGGTCTTGAACTCCTGAGCTCGAGCAATCCTCCTGCCTCGACCTCCCAGAGTGCTAGGATTACAGGTGTGAGCCACTGCGCCCAGCTTAAGAGTTATGTTTTTGGGAAATAATTTGGTAGAGTTTATCAAGAGCACAGAACATTTATACTTTTTACCTGTTTAATACATACCCCAAAAGCTCTCCTAACAGAATAATTTGTGCAAAGAAAAGCCCTGGGCGCAAAGATGTACACTGACACATTATTTTTAGAGCATTGTTCCTATGCAGAAACTTGGGTCAACATTAGAAGGCACAAATTGGCAAGTAAAGATTAATTATAATTTTACAGCACAAAAATAACATATTGGTATGTTTTTCTAATTTTCCTGTGCATATCTGCTTTAAAAAAATAGTAGTAGTATGCTTTTTCCCCCTTAGCCATATAGTTTGAACATTTTCTCCCTCATTTATACTCATTTGAGAAAACTCTATCCTTAGTTGGAACCAACCTTTCTTTTTTTGCACCTGGACAGCTGAACATTGTTGGGGGAAAAAAAACATACACAAGCTGCCTGGTTTCACTTTAAATTCATGGTCATGAACCTCAAATTAGCCCTTAGTACTATCTGTAAATGCTAAAACATTTTCTTAGTAAATGCACTTTCCCAATCTCTAGGAAGATAATGTGATACCTTCTTTCTTCAAACCGTCGTACACAACACCTGTACCCCACTCTTAGCCAATGACTTCATCTCCAACCAGGAAGCCCCTCACTTCTGCAGCCATGTCTCCAAGCCCATCTGCACATCCCCTCCCTCCTTCCCAAAGGGTGCCATGTGGTGCCCTGCCTCCTGTTCCAGATCAGGCTCTGCTCTTGTGTCTTGGATCATACCCCTTCCCCTCAGGGACCTCAGTCTTTCCGGGATCTGTCCTCTCTCCTGCATCATCAGTCTCCCCTTCTCTTGGTTTATTGCCAATATCATAGAAATGCTTTGATCTCTCTCACATCTTTAAGAACAAACCCTACCTTGCTTTCACATCTCTGTCTACCCTATTAGTTTTCATGCCTTTTCTCTGCTACCTTTTTAGCAGAACTTCTCAAAAGAGTTATTGAGATAGTCTGTCTTCTCTTCCTCATCTCCCATTTCAGTCTGGCTTCATCCTTATTGTCTCACTGAAATACTTGTCAAGGTCAACAAAGACCATGTTCGTGTTTCCATCCTCACCTTGCAGATCGTATCAGAGTTATTTTCTCAAACCTTATCTCCTACTTCTATTTGATGATAACTCTCCAATTTTTAATTCCAACCAAGGTCATTCTTCCAGCTCCAGTTGATAATTAACCTCCAACTACTTACTCAACATCTCCCCTTGGATGTCTCTTGGCCATTTCAATCTTAAAGTAACCGAAATAGAACCCTCTAAATTTCTCTAAATGTCTCTACATCAGCTTCTTTGCTTAAACTAAAAATCTAGGAGTTATCTATGTTTCTTTTCTTTTTTCTCCCCTCCCCTCCCCTTCCCTTCTCTATCTCTATCCCTGTGGGTTTACCTCCACCTTGTGTATCAAATCCATCAGTCCCTTGCCATCTCTACAGCCACCAGTCGTGCCTGGACTGTTGCAGAGGCTTCCTGACTCTGCTCCCTGTTTCTGTTGTTGCCCCTCCATGTCCTCTCTCCACAGCACATCAGTGACGTCCCTGCCTTCCCTGGCTTTCCAGTGCCCTTCACATAAAGTCATATCCTTATCAAGGACCACAAGGCCCTGTGTGATCTGGCCTCCACCCTCATCTTATGCCATCTCCAGTTCCCAGAAAATGTCAAGCTCATTTCCGTGTCCACTTCAAGCCTTTATTCTTCTTCCTTCTCCTTTCCCCATTTCTTGGCTGGCTTCTTCCTCTTCAGGTCCAACTTCCTCAGAGTGGCCTTGCCTAATTCTCTATTTAAGAGAGCTGTCCATATCTGTGTTTCTATTGTAACACCTTATTTATTTACTTCAGAGCACTTAGGAGAAGCTGTGACTGCTCTTTTCGTTTAGTGGCTGCTTCCTTTACTCAAGTGTAAGCTCCACAGGAGCTGAGTTGCATAGTTCATGCCTGGTGCTTAGTACAATGGCTGGGAGACAGAGGTTACCGAAGAGTTTATTGAATGAAAGAATGAATGAATACATGTTCCCATATCATTTTTAATGAGTATGTGGTATTCCATTATACAAATGTAACCTAATTTCCTTAACCACTGCTCTATTTTTGGGCATATTTGTTTCTAGTTTTTCACTGCGCTGAAACATGGGAAGTATGCTAAATGGCTATTGGGAATATTGTTGACCAAACTATGGACTATTATGCAGGCATTTAAAATCCTAGGAAGCATTTTAATTTTAATAGGGAAATAAGTATGTTAAATGAAAAAAAAAGTATAATATATAATTATATAAACAGCATGGTCTTAGCTATGTACAAGTGCATAGGAAAAGACAGTAGGAAATAAACTAAGATGATAATTATGCATTTCAAGTTGGTAGGATTACAGATGATTTTTCTTTCTGATTGTTTTTAAGTATACAAGTTATACATGGAATTTTCTTCTTTATACTATTCTGTGTTTTCCGAGTTTACTGCAGTGGGTGTGTGGTTTTTCCAATAACCAGGAAAAAAGTTCTTAAAAACTTTAGACAATTTTATGACATATCAGATTACTGAAGATAGTTAAAGCAGAGTTAGGAACCATGTGCCCTAGAGTATGACCTAAGTGTTTGAAACACGCTTGCTGACTACAGCTATGGGCCCTTGAGTCAGTCCAGGCATGTGTATTGCCTGAGTTTGTAGAATAGCAAGAGCAGTATTTTCTGTGAAGTTTCCATGGCTAGTTAGGGGTGTGTGTGTGTGTTTGTGGTGTTATAGAAAATGGGGCTTACTAGAATGGTGGTTTTTGGATGAGAGTGTTCTACATATGTGCTCAGGGTTGGGAAAATAATCACAAGTGCTCCTCACATCTATTTTTGGAGCTTGAGGGGGACTCATGTGGCCTGAGGCATTGTCAAAGCCTTTTACTTACTTAACTTGAGGCAATGGTTCTCAAATCCAAAACCCTTTTGTGGATTCATGAGGTCAGAACTATCTTCATACTACGACTAAGATGTAATTTGCCTTTTCACTCTCATTCTCTCATGAAGGCACAGTAGATTTTCCAGATGCTGTATGATTCAGGACAGAAGCAGATAGGAGAATCCAGCTGTCTTCTGTGAAGCCAGACATTAAGGAGGGTTGCAAAAATGTCAAACAATGCCAATATTCTCCCTAAAAATTCTTTATTATGAAAAATAGTTATTTTTCATTAAAATACTATTTGTTAATATACAATGGATTTGTTATAAATGAATTAGTAAATATTTTAAAAATTTCTGAATTTAATTTCTAATATGATAAATATCAGTAGATACTTGCCCATATAAACTTTCTTTGGGGTCCTCAATTTTTAAGAATATAAAGAAGTCCTGAGACCACAAAGGTTGAGAACTACTGAATTAAGGAGACAAGGAAGAGACTATCTTTATGGTGGTTGATTATGGCTCAGTAAACAGATTAACTGAACTGCATGACTCGAAGAACAAAGCCCAAAAAGGGAGACGTCCTAGTCTAACAGGCAGGTGTGCAAGTCCTTGAAGTTACATTAAACTAACTTTCTTTCTTTCTCCTTTTTTAGAGATCATGCATGATGTGATAAAGAAGGTCAAGAAGAAGGGGGAGTGGAAGGTAGGTAGAAGAGGGCAATTAATGGCCTTAAAGGTGAGTTAATGTTGAAAACACAAGAAGGGATGGAGTTGGAGGAAAGGTGTTAGGAATGAAGGCCTTTGCTGTGTCTAGAGAGTACAAAACACTTCTGGACTGGAGAAAGGTGATCTGCTCTGCCACACATTTTATATGATCTTGGTTAAGAAGTCTCTTGGTCATAAAGCTTATTTTAAAGATCACTTGGTAGGTTAGTTAGCAGTAGAACTCTTTTATTCAAACAAAGTCTTACCTGGAGCCCATTTCGTAAAGCAGAAGAGGGTATAATTATTCTGCTTGTCATGGGAGAGGAAGAAGAGACCCTTCTTAGCCATAAAGCATCTCCATGGAGCCCATGCAACCGTTTGAAAAACCCTCAGCTAGTCTGTCCATCTACCTGTAACTATGTGAGACAAAACCAGTAAGCTTGTTTATTCATAGAATGTTGAGAGCAGTGCTGGAAACTGTAATGTACATGAAACTTGTATTTAAACCAATCAGATTGAACATGGCCTAGGTTCCTGGAGTGGGTGGTGCAGGAGTGGCGAGTGCCACTCCATGCCTGAAGAGTCAGCATTTTAAGGGCCCCTTGCTGGCTGGTGCTGGGTATAATACTGGCCAGGAGAGCGTGCAGTTTTACTTGAATTTACTCATATATCGTTGAAGCATTTATACCTGTGGTCCTCAGCCTGAGCCGTGGACCGGTACTAGTCCATGGTGTACCTCCCCATCCCCCTCACCCCCGTCTGTGGAAAAATTGTAAAGCTTCATCTATATAACCGCTCCCCATCGCTTGCATCACCGCCTGAGCTCTGCCTCCCGCCTTCCCCCGCCCAGTCAGTGGAAAAATTGTCTTCTGTGAAACTAGTCCCTGATGCCAAAAAGGCTGGAGACCGCGGATTTATACTAACCATTCTTGCCCTCGAGTTTTCCTGAAGTTGAGAGCTCATGCAATTTCAAGTTCACTGGGTCTGGGGACAACAGAGCTGATTGGTACAGGAGGATTTTGCAGTCTCACCCCTGGCCTTGTGTTTTAGCCAGCACATCCGTCCTCACCACGCAGAAGGTGGGAGCTCTTTAGGCACGTGCTTCTCTCTTGCCTTTCCCATCAGAATGGATTTGTAGACATCTGAATTTTAAACTAATCTCAAGTAAGCTACCTTGTATAATGAAAACCAATTGTCCCTTGTACTGCAGCAGAAAGCTTTCTGCTCCAGGCTGTCTACTCCTGTGTCTCCTTCTTGGTTTGTATCATTAAAGAAGGAGAAGAGAAATGGCCTTATTTTAACTGCTGGCTTCCTTTCTCCATTGTGGGCTGAATGGAGATAGGAAACGTTAGCTGACGAATTGCAGGTGTGAAGCTTTCAGACCGGGACTGTTCTTTTTCTTCCAGTTTGGACTGAGGTATACTGTGATTCCATATGATGTGTGTGCTGGGGAAGGTACAAATCCTGATGTCTTCATGTGCCATACCATATGTATGGACGCTCATATTCTCCCTTTAAAAACAAGTTTATGCCGTCAAAAAATACTCACTAATATGACTGTCTCCGAGTGTTGGTGCTGTAGATGATTTTTTCCTTTCTTCTTTTGCATTTTAATGAGTATTTTCTTTATCATGGAAAATAAAAACAAATTTTTTAAAATTTGTAAAATTAAGTCAATTCAGTGAGAGGAAACTCTAACTCCTACAAGGTTAGGTTTAGGGGTAGGAGGTAAAAGCAAGCATGTATCTCAGTGGGCTTGTGGTCCACAGGAAGTATTGTTTCTTCAGTATTCTGCATTTCTGGAGCTCTTTTTGAAGACTCAGTAAGCCAACGAGAGAATCCCAGCAGATACTATCAGCCATAAACTGTTCTCTTTCCTTTCAGGTGTTGGTGGTGGATCAGTTAAGCATGAGGATGCTCTCCTCCTGCTGCAAGATGACAGACATCATGACCGAGGGCATAACAAGTGAGCATAGTGTTCTCTCTGCACCTGAGTAGTACTCGTGCCTTCTCTCTGTGGTGGGCTTTGCTCTTTCCTATTGGTTATTATTACCTTTAACTTTAGATTCTTCCAGCAACCAATATGGTAAGACTGTAAGCTCCTGAGGGAGACCTGAGGCCATCTTGTTTATCACTGAATCCCTAGCACCTAATGCAGTGTTAGATGCTCATTAAATATCTGCTAGAGGAATGCTGGAAGAAAGGTTAAATCAAGAAAAAAGTTATCCCACCCAATAGAAAAAAGTTCTGAATAGACATTTAACAAAGGAAGAGGTCCAAGTGGTCAATAAATATATGAAAATTGCCCACAGTCACTAGTGGTCAGAGAAGTGCAATTTGAACCTGAGTTAGATATTGCTGTAGACTCAGCAGATTAGAATATTTAACCTCTGATAATGCCAAGTGATGATGAAGAGGTAGAGAAATGGAAATATGACAGAATGTCAGTTAATGCAGCAACTTTGAAAAACACTTAGCAATGTCTAGTAAAGTTGAGGGTGTGTGTGGCCTATGAGCCAGCAAGTCTGTAGTTAGGTGTGTGTCCTAGACAACCTCAGGTTTGTGTGCCTAGGATACATGTGCAAGAATGTTGTTCATAGGAACCACAGATACACAATAACCAAAACATCCATCAATAACAGAAAGGTTAAGTAAATTGTGGTGTAATTACACGGCAGAATACTGTGCAGCAATGAGAGTAGACAGACTCTGACTACTCACAGTAGCATGAATGAATACGAGCGAAAGAAGCAAGATACAAAAGAGTACTTACTTATAGTATGCTTTCATTTCTATAAAGTTCAAAACCAGGCAGAGCTAAGCTGCATTGTTTTGGAATGCAGATGTAGATGGTAAAACTGCCAAAAGAAGAGCTCACCATTTAAGTCAGGATGATGGTTCTCTTTGGAGGGAAGAGAGGAAATTGGGATGAAGAAGGGGAGTGTGGGCTGGGGCGAGGGCACTTCTGTGGTGCTGACTGGGTTCTGTTTCTTAACTGGGGTGATGCTTATATGGACATTTGTGCTATAGTTATATATTTTTATTTTATTCACTCTTTGAAATTTATGTTATAATTTCACAATAAATGGTTTTTCAAAAAGGTTACATCACCTGCTCAAAGTCCCTAGCCAGTGTCACACCTGAGACTTAGGACTCGGACCTTCTGGCTCCTATTCCAGGGCTTTTACTCACATTTGTGTGCAACTCTAGTCTTACTTGGAGGCTTCTTTCGAGAAGGATTATGTATTTTCATTATTGAGACAGCACTGATTGAAAAACAATCTCTTTTGAGGTATTACTTCAAATAAGAAAGTTAACTTTGGGTGGAATATATCTGTTGCAATATACCTCTCAATTTTTTTCCCTGGGGACAACTTTATATAATGTGTGGCTCATAGACTGTTGCTGGTCTTTGTCAGAATTATTACCATACCATAGTTAAAGGAGAAAAAATGAGGAGAGTTGAGTTTTTCATTAAGCAAATTGAATTTAATTATTTAATTTTAAGGTCTGCTCTTTATTGTAACATTATGTCTTCCCTACTATTTGGTGTTAAGATGTCCTTAAATTGTGAAAATATGGCGATAATATATTGTGGATTTTCCTGTTGATTAAATTCTATGTGAAAAAATATATATGTTAAATTTTATTTTTGTATAGTCACAGCTTGGATGTGATTTCTTCATTTTTAAGAAGTAGTTTTTATTTTTTAAAGCAGTTTTAGGTTCATAGCAAAATTGAGGAAGGTACAGAGATTTCCCATACACCTTCTGCCCTCACACATGCATAGCCTCCCCCATTTTATCAGTCTCCCTCACCAGAATGGTACCTTTGTTATAGCCGATGAACCTACGTTGACACATCCTTATCACCCAAAGACCATACATTAGGGTTCACTCTTGGAGTATATTTTATGGATTTGAACAAATGTATAATGATATGTATCCACCATTACAGTAGCATACAGAGTAGTTTCACTGCCCTAAAAGTCCTCTGTGCTCTGCTTGTTCATTCTTTCTTTCCCCCTAATTCCTGACAACCACTGATCTTTTCATTGTCTCCATAGTTTTGCCTTTTCCAGTGTCATTTGGAATCATACAGTATGTAACCTTTTCAGATTGGCTTCTTTCACTTAGTAATATGTATTTAAGTTTCCTTTGTGTCTTTTCATGGCTCAATAGCTCATTTTTTTTAGTGGCAAATAGTATTCCATTGTCTGGATATACCAGAGTTTGTTTTATCCATTCACCTATTGAAGGACATCTTGGTTGCTTCCAAGTTTGAGCAATTATGAATAAAGCTGCTATAAGCATCCACGTGCAGGTTTTTGTGTGGACATAAGTTTTCAACTCCTTTGGGGAAATACCAAGGAGCAGAATTGCTGATTCATATAGTAAGCGTATGTTTAGTTTTATAAGAAACTGGCAAACTGTCCTCCAAAGCGGCTGTACCATTTTGCGTTCCCACCAGCAATGAATCAGAGTTCCTTTTGCTCCATATCCTCACCAACATTTGATGGTGTCGGTGTTCTGGATTTTAGCTGTTCTAACAGCGTGTAGTAGTATCTTATTGTTGTTTTAATTTGCATTTCCCTGATGACATATGAGGTGGAACATCTTCATGTGCTTATTTGCCATCTTTGACGTGTCTGTAAGGTCTTTGGCCCATTTTTTAATTGGATCATTTGTTTTCTTATTATTGAGTTTTAAGAGTTTTTTGTATATTTTGGCTAATAGTCATATCTAAAAAGTTATCACCAAACCCAAGGTTATCTAGGTTTTCTTTTATACTCCAGGAGTTTTATAGTTTTGCATTTTATATTTAGGTCTATGATCCATTTTGAGTTAATATTTATGTCACAGGTCAGTGAGGAAATCTTCAAAAATAAAATTAAAAAGATAAGAATATTTGTGAAGGGTGTAAGGTATGTACCTAGATTCATTTTGTTGCATGTGGAATTCCAGTTGTTTCAGCATCATTTGTTGAAAAGCTGATCTTTTCTCCATTGTATTGCCTTTGCCCAAATATCAGCTGACTATTTTCATGCGGGCTGATTTCTGGGCTCTCTATTCTGTTCCATTGATCTATTTGTCTATTTTTTTGTTTGGTACAATCACACCTTAGATGTGATTCCTTCATTTTAAAAAACAAATTCAGTTTATTTATCACCAGAAGCATAGTCCTGTAAATGGAGTACACAATTTTTGCTGTGACTTTTATGGCATTCAGTGATCTAAGTCAGTTTTAAGACTGGGCTTGCCCCTATTTTGAGTTTACAAAGTTACTTTCTTCATTGAATTTTTTAAACTATGTTTTTCTCTATCACAGCAAAAAAAAAAAAAAGAAAAAGAAAAAAACCAAATGGAGCTAACAAGCTTCCAATAAAGAAGCAGCAATACCCTGTCCCACTCCTGTCTCCTCATCCCCTGGGGTCTTGCTTTCTTCTGGTTATCTTTTTAATATTTCTAGATAAATGCTTATACTATTATCTCATGATTCATCAACATTAGATGTTATCTATTGACTTCCTATGGGAGATGAGGATTCACATTCCCCCACTACACACAAACTCTTTCCTACCCACAAAAGTGGTTTATGAGAAATGTCTTTATGTTTCTTAAAATGTACCCTAAAAAAGCAAAATTAAAAAGTTAGCAGTCCTACGTTGAAGCCCCAAAACATTTTTGGGGGAAGCATTAGTGGCCTATGAAATTAAAAAATCTATAACCACTAGTAAAGTTGGTTGGGAGATTTTGATATTAATTTGAACATTATTCAAGGTAAAAGTCTTTCTAAATGTTATAAGGGATACTTCTAAAGGGATGCTTTTATTTACTTAAATCATCTGCATAGGAAGAATGGCACCTGTATGATTGTACTGCCCCCCTCCATGCCAGAAGTCAGTGCAGCATGGATAACACATTCTAAGCATGACAGGTGACTAGTAAGATGATAATTCTCCCCAAAGCTGTTCTTTTCCAGGTGAAGTTGCTGACATAACCATAAAAGAAACAAGGAAACCAAAAGCCCATGGTCTGCTTTAACAAAATATAATATTTAATCTTTGAACTATTGAGAGAAGTAGTAGAAGCAGTATCGTATAGAGGATATTCTTGGAATGTCTTCATTTGATATACAGGAAAGTGATAAAACTATCCAATTCTTGATAAATAAACCCAACATGGAAATTCTAAAGGAATTGGGATTATTTAGGACAGATGAGAAAAAGCTGAAGGAAGAGGCAAAGGAACACATTCTTGACAGAATTAGGTAGCATTTTCCATTCTCTCTTAGAAGAGATTAAAGAATTTACTTAAACTGAAATGGGAAGTGGGAAATATTTAGCGTGATAAGATTTCAGCCTTTCCTAACATCTTAAGCATAGTGAGACAGTGGATTTCACTCCCGAGGAATGTGGTAACCTTAGGGAAGGGGTAAATGATTCTTTTCCCCCACTGTAGATATTTGTGCCAGTTTGAAGGTACCTTATCTATATTGCTTCTGGTTTCATGATCATCAGTCATGTTTTCTTATTCACTGTGGGGTGTTTTGTCGTCCAGTTGTGGAAGATATCAACAAGCGCAGAGAACCCCTCCCCAGCCTGGAGGCTGTGTATCTCATCACTCCATCTGAGAAGGTAAATCTTCCATCAGAGAAGAACTTTGGCTAAGGTTAGATGTGCTCACTTGGGATCTATGTAGCACAAAGTGTCTGACATTTCTAGGTTAAGCACACATTTAACACACTGCTCTGTTTAAGTGTGCATTCTACAAACGGGCTGGGGGAGGGATGTTGTGTGCAGTGAGAAGTGAAGAGTATTAAGCCTTCTGAAATTCAACTGCTGTGCAGAAAGCCAGAGCCTGTGTTCCGTGGCCCTGGGTCATTCTAGTTTTCCCCCTCGCATTACCTCTTCAGGTAGGAGATCCACTCTATCTAATCAGCTCTCCACCTCCAGACTTTGGTATTTGATGCTTTCAGGTTTATTTCATCACCATTCAGTTAGTGTTCAAATTTACCTGTCTTATAATTTTGGGGGGTTGGTTCAAATTACCTTCCAAATAAGGTCACCTCCTTGGGTGACATTAATAATTGTCTTAGGTCTCTTAATTTATAAAAATTTCCTCCAATTTTCACACTTCCTTTTCACTTTTGAAAACTGGCTTATGAGTTTCTGCAGATGCAACTAAGTTGTCAGAACTTCATCAATATGAATCTCCTGAAAGTTTTCTGGCCAGTTTTCTTTTTTGTGGGTCTCTTCTTAGACATCCATTACAGTGGCTCCAAAGAACTACTACTGTCATTCTGGAATGAGCTAAGGAGGCTTTTGTTCATTTAAACTCTGAAATAATCCTAATTTTAAGTCCTCAGAACTTGGTTATGGCTGAATATGAGTATTAGAATTATACATCAAAAAATCCTCTTTTATTTTGTGCAAGTAGCTTGAAGATAGCTTGGATTTAACTCAGTTTAAATACAAGTCCTTTTTGCTTCTAGATTTGGGTTCAGGTCCTCTTTTTTTCTCTGTCCACAGTCTGTCCACTCTCTCATCAGTGATTTTAAGGACCCACCAACTGCTAAATATCGGGCTGCACATGTCTTCTTCACTGACTGTAAGTACAGCTGTGAGCTGCCCCATCCTGGGCCAGGTTAGCAGTTCTGCACAGCTGGGCTGAGCAAAACCAAAACGGGTCAATAAGGAAGAAATGGGTTATTACCACGCTTGTCCTGGTCTTCTGTTTTCACTTCAGAAGATACATTGCATAAGACACAAAAATAAATGCACACAAATACAAACCTACTAGACCTTGCAGTCCTTCCTGCTGAAAAATAGCACACCAGGCACCTCTGCTAAGGACTAAAGGGCTGATGCTGAGAAGAATCTTCCTGATGCTTGTTTCATTGTATAGACTTCCAGATATCACTATAAACTATAGGGTATTTCCATCAAGTTCTCAACTGCAAAGATATTCCAATTCAGTGGTATTTCTATTATATAGAACCTGAATCATTGCCCTGGAATTAGTTTTCTTATTTCATGGGAGTTCTGTGCATTGATCCTAGTGGAGAAGCAGAGAGATGAGTTAACCTGGATAGATATAGTATAGAACAATAAGAATGCACCGGTGTTCTTCTCTCTAGGGATGACCCCCCTACAACACTCAGCACTGAGAAAATGGAAAGGGTCTAGCAAAGAATAATTTTATAGTATTTGAATATGCGTGACCAAGAGAGCAGGTAGATGGCGTTAATAATACTGATCCAATAACATGTTTCTGGGAACCTGAAGCCATTTGTTTGGTCCAGGAGCATCACTAGAAATCATGGTTCCCCCGCCACGTGGGCCTCCTCTGTAGCTGAGCTTCTTAGAGGTTCTGGAAGAAATGCCTGTGTCACATTGCCCAGCAATTTTATTTTTCTGTTTTATTTCATTTATCATTAATGTGTTAGATGTGTGGTGTTTGTTTATATTAAAGGCCTTTTCCTTATTCCTTCTTAATCTCTTCTGGTTTTTGTCCTTCCTTTCCTTGGTATCAGAAAATAGTTTTGATTAGCTCCCAGTATCTCAATCTTTATTGCCATTTGTTTCTGTTATATGTCGAAGGCCATGCAAGTGATTTTATATTCCTCTTACACTGTAGAGATATTAGGTATTTTAGGATGGGACGAACTTTCTAGTTGCCTTCTAAAAATCCTAATAAAGGCTGGACACGGTGGCTCACACCTGTAATCCTAGCACTCTGGGAGGCCAAGGCGAGAGAATCACTTGAGGTCAGGAGTTTGAGACCAGCCTGAGCAAGAGCGAGACCCCATCTCTACTAAAAATGGAAAAAACTTAGCTGAGCATGGTGGTGTGTGCCTGTAGTCCCAGCTACTCGGGAGGCTGAGGCAGGAGGATCACTTGAGCTCAGGAGTTGGAGGTGGCAGTGAGTTATAATGATGCCATTGCACTCTACCTGGGGCAACAGAGCATGACTCTGTCTGAAAAAAAATTCTAATAAAATAAAGAATCCACTGGACATGTGCAGCTGTTAAATGAACCAGCAAATGGACAGGAAAGCCAACTGCCTTTTGTCATTCTTGCAGCTTGTCCAGATGCCCTGTTTAATGAGCTGGTAAAATCCCGAGCAGCAAAAGTCATCAAAACTCTGACGGAAATCAACATTGCATTTCTCCCATATGAATCCCAGGTGAGGCTGAGTAGGGGGTGCATAGAAAGTCTATATCATAGTTATTCTATCAGGAACCCTGAGAGGGTGGGGCAGGGTGTAATAAAGAGAGTGGGGGAGGGAAAGTATCATATTCTCAATTGCCAAATGAGGTGTTGTAAGTGGATGTTTATTTAATGGAAATAGTATTCTGTAGGGTCTGCCTTCACCTTACCCTCCAGTTATTTCTGACTTTCTATCAGCCATTGTGCCTTCCTTTGTGTGTATTTCATCCTTGCTCTTGGTGTTGACTCTTATCGGCTGATTCCTTGAGTAATCAAAAGTAGCCAATCCAAAAAGAGCACGGAAGGAGAGAGGGCAGGGACCAGAAACATCCCATCTGCTGCAAAGGAGGCTGTTTTTAGGTGGAGATAACCTCAGCTTGTCATGTGCTCAGGGAACAGATGGTGCCTTCGTCATTAGGTGTTAACACTTCCAGTGCCAAATGCCTCGGCAGCAAAGCTCTCCCTTTGGAAAAAAACAAAGTTGTTAAACCAGTAAAGGTGAAGCTGATTGTGAGAGAATATACAAAATTTATCTTAGTATTTTAAAATTTGTTAAATATCTTTTCCTAACAAAGAAGCAAAAATAACAGGACTTTTATGCATTTTGTGGAGCTAAAAGATTATCGTGGAATGTTGGGTCTTTATAGATCAGCCTCTAGACTCCAGAGAGTGACCTATTCTTAGAAAAGGAGGGATGGAAAAGATACTGTGAACATTAAAGATAGTCTCTTTCCCTTCTCACTGGACCTAAAACCTGTTTTCTTCTTGAGGGCAGAATTTTTTTTTTCCCTCTGTGTGTTCCATCCCCACCTGGATTGAACAAAATCCACCTTTAACATATCCAACCATATTATATTTCAGAAATTTTAAGAAAGTATTATAATAGACTCTTTTTTTAAAATATCAGGTTTTTTAGATATCAAGGTAGTTTACATAAATGAGAACTTGAGAGAATACTGATAGCTGGTAGACTCAGTAGTTTAAGAGAGAATTTTAAACTTTCAGAACTTTCCAAAAAAAAGAAGAAAGGAAAAATACTTAGAACATACTACTGAGGACAGGATATTATTAAATCTATAAAAATCTCCTTTATTTGCTCATAGTCACAGCACAGTATCTAGCTTGTACCTTATTTATTAAAAATTAAGCTTACAATGGCCTGTGTAATCATACACTAATCTCCTCTCCTGCTATGCTCCCGGCCTCATCACTGTTCACCACACACCCTAGGCACACACTCACCTGAGGTCCCTGGCACTGCCCATTCCCTCTCCATGGAAGTCCCCTGCTGGTGATAAATGCCTTACCTCCCTCAAGCCCTTGCTCGGAATCACCTTCTTAACGAGTCCTAGTGTCCTCCCTATCCAGCCCACCTGGGCATTCTTCCCCTGCTCTGTTACTTTCTCATATACTTACCCATTTCTCAATACCACACAATTTGCTTTTCATTATGTTTATTGTCTGCTTTCTCCTACTTGATGGCAAACTCTTAAGAACAGGGATGTTTTGGTCACTAATAGTTCCCAAATGTTTAGCACATTGCCTGGCATGTGGCAGGCACCCAGCACATATTTGTAGAATAAACAGGAACATGTCCTGTAGACTCACTACCAGGGTTGGAGAATACTCCAGCAGTTCACTATATATATTTTCTTCTCCTCAGGTGTATTCCTTGGACTCTGCTGACTCTTTCCAAAGCTTCTACAGTCCCCACAAGGCTCAGATGAAGAACCCCATACTGGAACGTCTGGCAGAGCAGATTGCAACTCTCTGTGCCACCCTGAAGGAGTACCCCGCAGTACGGTATCGGGGGTAAGGCAGTGTACCAGTCTGCCTCAGGTGGCATCCCATGTGTCCCCCGAGTGGTGGAGCTGGCCCGACCCTTCTTTTGGCCTTAAGGTTCCTCTGACAGTTATCTCAAGAGAGTCAAGATTTGAGAGTCCCTCACTTAAAATTATTCTTTTAATGGTTTTATTAATCTTTTAAATTTTATAGTGAAATATGATAATATATACAAAAAAGAGCATAAATATATACATTAAGTATTAAATAACTAAAATGTGAACCCCTATGTAACTGCTATCAGTTTTCATACAGTTTTTAATATCTTCCTAACCTTTAAAAACAAACATCATCTTTGCAAAAGATACTTCAGAGTAAGATAAACTACAAAGAGAATAATTCCCTGAAAGATATATTCCTCAGACTTTATAAAGCCATTCACTCCTCATTTGCTTGCTATGTGCTGAGTGCTGGGGGACTCGAAACTGAAGACACAGCCCCTGATCTGAGAGGGTTGGTAAGACAGGCATCCCTACATCTGTGTGCGTGAGAGATGTGTACCTGCGACCTTGACTCTCTGAGACAGGCCAGGCCAAGTGCCTTGGGGTACCCAAAGTAGGGGGAGGGCCCTTCAGCTGAGGATGAGTAATAGCTTCAGATTAGAGGTGACAATAGGCTGGGCATGGTGGTTGACACCTGTAATCCTAACACTCTGGGAGGCTGAGACAGTAGAATTGCTTGAGGTCAGGAGTTCGAAACCAGCCTGAGCAGAGTGAGACCCCCATCTCTTAAAAAAAGAAATAGAAGTGACAACAGACCAGTGGAGGAGGGAGGGGACGGCATTTTGTGTGGACATTTGGCTCTTGCCATTGGTATGAGCGAAGCTTGGGGTTAGAAAAGCAAAGGGCAATTTCGCAAGGACTAGTATTCCAGCACAGTATATGTGTAGAGCAGTGGAGTGAGATGAGATTGAGGAGGCCCCGAATGCCAGGTTTGGGATTATGTCCTTCAGTGGTTAACACTGCACGGGGAGCCCAGAGCCTGGACATGGAGTGATGGGAATGGGCTGGACAGGTGAGGATGGGATCCACAAGAGTGCAAAGGTGGACTTGGCCCAACTTGGGAACTGCAGACAGGTTGGGGGTAGGGCATGAAGGGTTACGGCTGCCAAGGTATCAAGCTGAGGTGACCGGTAGCATGGTGATGCCAGGGATCATGTGCTGTACCCGGCCCATTGCCTCATTGCCTGTGGGAACTCATGGCTGTAGAAAAACACTTCCCTGTGGCTGCTCCAGAGCCTGGCCTCCCTCCATTGTTGGTACTCACTGACAAAAGCCTGGTGGCACTTAAGAAATGGGGCCCAGGTGGTATCTCCTGGCCAAGAGTGGGAGCCCAGGCTGGGTGCCACGGTTGGCCAGGTGGCGGGCAGCACCAGCCCATCACGTCCAGACAGGTGGGGCCCAGGGAGCACCGTCAGACTTAGCCATGGGGAAAGGTTCAAAGGGTCTCACTCATATTGTCCTGGTTGTGCCAGATGGGATGTCACTTGCTAACAAAACAAGACCCAAGGGAATTTGAATTGAGGGGAGTGAGAGTCATATGGGTCAGGCTCAGAGCCCTGGTCCTGGGAGAAGGGTGAACCATCAGGGCCTCTGCTGAAGGGTAGTGGTTTATCAGAAGCTGCTTGGAAAGACTACTTCAGTTTCCATTTAGATGATTAAAAAAAAAGTACAAGAAATCATTTATGTTCAAGGCACTGAGCTAAGTATTTTATTTAACTTTTCCTTTTTAATTACATGGGATATATAAACGTATTCTCATTGTAACCAACACAGATGATGCTCATGGCTCCCCTAACCTTCCCTGTACTGTCCCAGGGGCAGTCAGTGCCATTGTTTGAGTGCATGGGTGGTTCACGCTGTGTCACTCCTCCTTTGTCAGGGAATACAAGGACAATGCCTTGCTGGCTCAGCTAATTCAGGACAAGCTCGATGCCTATAAAGCTGATGACCCAACAATGGGGGAGGTAAGTCTGGCTTTGACCACATGGTACTCTTACCAAGGGATACCGTTTGTGTGACAGTGCAGAGGACAGCTCAGTTCTGTTGCCCATAGAGCAAACATGGGTGCTGCTGTTCCTGAAGATTGGCTCGAGTGAAATGCCCAAAGCCCCTGGGGCAGGGTTGTTCAGTGTAGCTGGGGTGACCAACCTGTTTCTGTTTCCCAGTTTCAGCTCTGAACGTCCCAGGTCCTGGGAAACCCACAGGAGTACAATAGCAAAACCAGAAAGTTGACACTGGTAGCATCTCCAGACTCCATTCAGATTTTACTAGTTTTTCAATGTACTCTGTGTGTGTACAGTTCTGTGCAATTATATCACATATATAGATGAGTGTAACCACCACTACAATCAAGATAACAGAGCTGTTCCATCACTACCTTGGTTTTCAAACTGAAAGTCCAGGATCCTGAGAACACCTTCGGCCCCAGGCACACTGAGTGGTTGGTCATCCCGTTTGTAGTTGAACTGGGCAGTGCTCTTCTACTTAAACTCACTTTAGCTCCTAGTACAGTTTCAGATCTGCTTCAAAGTGCTCTTGTTATAAAATAGAAACACTGAAGTCTCACGTGGTATTTATTGGTGTTCTTATCAAGCAGTATATAGGCTATGCAGTGCTGTTTTAGTAGGTTTACACCTCAGAGTTTGCTTCCAGCTGCCCTCTTTTACAAGAGGGCTTCCAGTAGGTGGAGAAGTTGGAGTTGTCGGGGTGGGTGGTGAGGCATCTGCCTGTTTCCCCTCAGGGCCCAGACAAGGCACGCTCCCAGCTCCTGATCCTGGACCGAGGCTTTGACCCCAGCTCCCCCGTGCTTCATGAGTTGACTTTTCAGGCTATGAGTTACGATCTGCTGCCTATTGAAAATGATGTATACAAGTAAGTATAATGTCACAAACCCCAGAGGGACTGCAGCTTTGCAAATGAACCAAAAACACCTCTAGGTTAACAAAGCTAGGAAAAGTGGGTGCATTGATGCAGTCTTGAGAAAAAGTCTCTAAGTTTTCCTGTGAGTTCTCCGAATCCACATGGCATTTCTAGATGGGAACTCATGCCCCTTTTAGGGAGGATAAGAACTTTAGATCTTTAGCTCCCAGCTCACAGTCATCTCAGTTCATGGCCTGCTTGGATATGTTAGTATGTTGATTTTTGTGTGTGTGCGTATCTTAGAGTTGAAACTTAATTATCATGAAATACGATGATAGGCTGGGTGAGGTGTGTCACACCTGTAATCTGAGCATTTGGGAGGTGGAGGCAGGAGGATCCCTTGAGCCCAGGAGTTTGAGACCTGCCTGGGCAACATAATGAGACCCTGTCTCTACAAAAAATAAAAAAAAATTAGTCAGGCATGATGGTGCTTGCCTATAGTCCCAGCTACTTCGGAGGCTGAGGCAAGAGGATCACTTGAGCCCAGAAGTTAGAGGCTGCAGTGAGCTATGATCACACCACTGCACTCCAGCTTGGGTGACAGAGCAGGACCCTATCTCTAAAAAGAGAAAAGAAATACGATGATAAAATATACCAACAAGAGTTTCTTTGCAGAAAAACTGTTTTACTCATTATAAAAAATATTTTTCTTGGTAACAATCATCAGAAACTCAGTTTCTAAAAACCAGTTTTTCTTTTTTTGGAACCAAACGTATGAGAACAGATGTTGTTCTCATGTTATTTATTTTATAATATTGATCATAAAGATAGTGGTTTCAAAATGAAGATTCTAAAAATATGAGTGAATATCAGCTATTCTCCCCATTGGTGCCTGTAATTCTTGCTTCCTCCAGCTGTTCATGACTTCACATGTAACAGTATGCTGAGGGTCTATTGCAGGTAGCTGCCAGAAGCTCTTTAGGTACCACACATCTGAGGATGGCATCCCAGTCCCTTCCCAGAGAGAGACAAATAGGATTCTTGCCTTTCCCCTGTAAGTAACCATAGACCCAGGCACAACCTGACTGCTTGCTCTGTACCAGGTGGCTCAGGTGGGGAGCTTTTATCAGCCAACCCTGAAGATTTTAAGACAGAATTTCAAGTTGGTTGCCTTTGATTAGAGCTTTGAGTCTCTCCTGCCCAAGGACTTGTAGCTCATGTCAGTGCTGACGCAGCAGACTGACCAACACATCAGATGGAGCTGAGGGCTGTGACCTGCTGTTGTTATAAGGGGGTCTTATGAATGTTGTGGGGACGGTGTGCTTCACCCGAGTCCGGTCTCATCTCTAGGTATGAGACAAGCGGCATCGGAGAGGCACGGGTGAAGGAAGTGCTGCTGGACGAGGACGACGACCTGTGGATAGCGCTGCGCCACAAGCACATCGCGGAGGTGTCCCAGTAAGAGCCCCTTCCTCACCCTTCTCAGTTGTTGTTGACGATGGGTGAACTCTAGGCGACCTGGGGAAGCTCATCAGAGGGTGATTTTGTTTCCTTGACAGAGTCACCAGTGTGCTAACCAGTAGTGATAAATCCCTTCTGTTCTCTGAGCTTGAGCTACTCCAGCTTCATGAAATTGGGAAATCCATTCTGTGTTAGGGTTGCTTTTAGAATTCTTGGAAAGCATGTGTAGCTCTGTCAGAAAAATGCTTAATAAGCATAAACATTGAAAGCCAGTTTATTCCATTGAAAGATCCAGACACCACTGCATCCACGTGGACTTTGTTTTCTATAGCCGGTATGCAGTCTTTCCTGTGTCTCACCTACAGTTTCTGAGCTAGAGCTGTTGTCTATATACTGAACAATACCTTGCCCTGAAAATGTTTCAGAATGTTTCTAATATTTAAACATTGTTTTAAGACCTTTAAAAGTAGATAACAAATCTGCTTATTCAGAAAGACACATTATGCTACATTGAGTTGGTGATATCCTCAGGAAATTCATAAGGAAGAGTGAGAAAATGACACAGCCCTAGTTAGTTCTGCTATTGAGAGAAGAGGTCTCTAAACTCTTTTGACCATTCAACTTCAAAAAGTAACCCACCCATAATTAAATGTACTTAGGAATTAAATATATGTTTTATTGTACTAATATATGTATTTACAGCATACATATATATTTGTGTATTTTTCAAACATAAATTAGGTACATTCAAACAAATTTGAAAAGAACAAGATAGAATAAACATAAATAGGTGTTCCAATATTTTCTTCCTCTTTTCTCTTGAATCATCTGCTGGTACACCCCAGTCTGGAGACCACTGGTTTAGAATATTAATTACAAAAACAATGTATCTCTCTTCTCTTAGAAAATCACTTTAAATGCGTACTTACTGGCAGGAAAAGTCATCACATATTCCATGTTCTAAAGGAAGAACACTGCATGGCTTACGTAGCATCCATAGCAAGGCCTTGGTGCTGCTGTGGAACTTGGCTGCCTCCTTTTATTTTCCAGGGAAGTCACCCGGTCTCTGAAAGATTTTTCTTCTAGCAAGAGAATGAATACTGGAGATAAGGTAAACCCATGCCAATGCCCAAATGCTTTTTCTCACTGAGAGCAGGAAGAAATCGCCTAGGTATAGGACTAGTGAGTGAGGTTATATTTCTCTCCCCATTTAGTATCATTTCGTCTTCTTTTTACATTTAAGATTCAGATCTGGAGCCCCCATCTTTCGATATTTTAGAGAGCTGCTTTTTGTTACTCTGAGGATTAATGTTAACTGTCGTGGATCATGATTCATTTTAAGCCAGAAGAACTGTAAGACCTTTTTTTAGCTTGTGGTGGAGTTAGAATTCATAGCCTACCTTACCCAGGCCTCTCCTTTTCCCAACTGTTTACCGGAGGTGGCATACCCATCTTAATCAGGGGAGGTGGACTTGCCAAGATGCAGCTCTGGTTGCATTACTCCCATGCTTAAAACCATTTAGTCACTTCTGGTTCCGGTCACACACACACCCTGCCACTACTTCCAAGGCTAAGGTCCTCAGGGCCCCCAGGCACCTCTTTGGTCTCACCTCTGCCTCCCTCCTTGCCCAGCCTCCATGCCCCAGCCCCAGGCCTTGCCAGGTTCTTTGGCTTAGGCATTGTGTCCTTGGGAAACATTCCCTGGCCCCCTCCCTTCACTCGCTAGGTGCTTTTGCCCTGTGCACCCACACTATCTGGTGAATCCCCTCAAAGAGCCCTAATCTCTCTTACAATGCCTTGTTTGGCTACTCTGCTAGATGTTAAGCTCCATGAAGGAGAAATTCTTTTTTTTTTTTTTTTTTACTTTTTGTCCTTATATCTCCAGCACCTAATAGTGCCTGGCATGTAATAGCAATTCAATACATTCTTGTTGGGTAAACGAATGGGATTAGATGGATTACATTGAAAGTAAATAGACCCATTTCACCTGTCACAATGCAGATTCTAGCCTTCTTTAACCTCCCTGTGTTCTACCTGTCTATGCAACGACAGCTTTTCTGCCAGCAGGAAATGCAGACTTGTTACCAAGACTGCTTGATGTGTGGATGCAGGAAAACAGTGTATAGAAGAAAAATCTGTTTTCCTTAACAAGAATTAGGCTCTCCACCCGAAGAATGGGCGTATTTGAAACTCGGACTTAAGGGGTGGGGGGGAAGGGCAACATACATAACCTAAACATCTGTACCCCATAACATGCTAAAATAAAGAAAAAAAAAAAAAGAATTAGGCTCTCAACAACTTTCTAGTCCAGTAAGAATAGAATAAAACATACTTGCTAGAGACTTCAGAGTTCAGTTCCCCACATGTAAGGCAATCATGGTGTTTGGATCAAAAATTTTTTCAGCCACAGGCCTGAAAATCTAAACACACATGATCTTGTGTTTCACAGATTCATTCTGACAGTTACAGGGAATGCATGTGGGAAGTCTAGTGTGCATGACTGTCCTGTCCTGCGCCCACAAGGCTTATGAAGCCTTATTAGCTCAGGGCTGCTGGAGTGACGCCATGTGCTTTTGTTTCCCTTACAGACCACCATGCGGGACCTGTCCCAGATGTTAAAGAAGATGCCCCAGTACCAGAAAGAGCTTAGCAAGGTATGGTGATCCCAAATCATCTATTTGAGTCGTGAGTATAAACAGCTGCAGAAGGACTTTACAAAGCCCTGCTACTCTTCATTGAAATCCACAGAATTTTAGTCGTCTTCAATTTTTATTAGCAAAGAAGTGAAAGCCTGGGATAGACAGCTTGTTTCTTATCACTTTCTTTTCTCCTCTTCATCTTTCTTTTTCTTTATCCTTCCTGTTCCCCTGCTATTGGCAGGAGGCCTCTGTTCCTCACCCCGTGGGCCCCTCCACGGGCTACTTCAGTGTCCTCACAACATGGCCATTGACTTCCCCCAGAGTGAGTGATCTAAGAGCCAGAGAGCACCAGGAGGAAGTCACATGCCTGATCTTGGACGTCACATAGCATTATTTCCTCCATGTTGTTTGTTAGAAGCAAGTCACTAAATCCAGCCCACACTAAAGGAGAGGAAAATTAAGCTCTACATCCTGGAAGAAAGAGTATCAGAGAATTTGTGGACACATTGTAAACCTGTCGTACCACCCTAACCTCATAAAGGATGTCTCCTTCCTCCTAACTCTTTTAGGATGTGGTTCTCCTGCCCTCCTGACATGTAACACTTTCTACTTTGTGTACATGTTTTATCTCCTTTATGAGATAGTGCCTAGTGCCTAGCAGTATTCTGTACACAGTAGGTGTTTGGTAGATGTTGCATGAATCCTGATTAATTCCTCAGTTACAAACTCTTCTTGTGCTTTTTTCCTAGTACTCCACCCACCTGCACCTTGCCGAGGACTGCATGAAGCATTACCAAGGCACCGTAGACAAGCTCTGTCGTGTGGAGCAGGTAGGACTTTTTCCTTCTCTTTCTGCCATGGCAAATCTTCTGCCACACCCTTTTACCCAGCTGGATTTTAACCTCTGACCTTGAACATCCTGCAGAATCATAAGAAATAGAGACGAGAATGCCTGCTAAATCGTGTTGTCTCAACTCTCTGGAGCCAGTGTGGTTCCACCATCAATGGTAGGGACTAGATTGGTCTGGAATGCTGTGCCGTTTGGATTTTGCATGCCTGACTCTTTTGAAAGGCTCTGTTTTCCCTGGAATGGCTGAAGAAAGATGTGTGGGTTCTGAGCCCTATGTTGACAGGGCTGGCTGAGCTTTATATTCTGAGTGTGTTTCCTCCTGCTGTGGCTATCCCAGCTTTGGAGGCCTAGAGGCTGAGAGATGGTGGCACACGGGAAGGTCAGGATTCACCCAGGGCATCAGTGAGCACAATTAGGAGTATGAGGTGAGAGTTTGGGATTTGAGTTCTGTCTCTGTCACTGATTATTTGATATGCCTGTTTCTCTGTGTTTTATTTTCTTCCTCTGCAAAAGGAAAATCAGTGCTGACATTGTTCAGGGGTGTCACATGGAGTCACTGTCCTGACCCTCTTTTCTTCAAGCATTACAACGTCACTAAACTATGGGTCAACTTCTAAGGGAAGAGAGGATGTTAAAACATTCTGCAGCCTTAGCTGAAAGTCTCTTTTCACGGAAAAAACCAACTCAGGTTCTCAGTGTGAAGCTAAGATTTCACACATTGACTGCCACACCAGAAGAAAAATTTTCTTCCTTGGGGCCACGGTGTTACATTACAAAAATAGAATAAAAACTTTGAAAACAAAACAATTCTTTCTAATTTAATGAAAAATTTGTTATTTTTATTGTTTTCTGTGCATGAGTTATATGCAACTTGAAAAATAGTTTTTGCGGCTCCCAAGGTGAAGAAATGTGTGAGTTACAAATGCTTCATGAGGCCCTGGGCTCAAAACTAGAGTGAGTTGAATACAACTCACATGGCAGTTAATGTGTTAAATCCTCTGGTTCGGTGTGACTGGTTCAGCTTAAGTTTGTAAGCCCTGTCCTATGCCATTGAGTGTTTTAAAGGGGGAAGTTACCCTGCTAAAATCTATCAATTTCATAGGTGATTTTAGCAAACACAAGGTACCCTCTCTAAGAGAGCTTGACCATCCAAAAATGGGTTATACCTAGATCAGTAAAAGTGCAGTTTGGGATTTGTTTTGGAAGTTTAAAAAATTTTCAGAAGTGCTCAAAAGTATTGTTGAACTCATTAAAGTTAACTGCACTTACAGAGAGTATTAAAATAAGGTCCTGCTGACCAGCTATCTGTTGAGGATGGTGGTCAGACTGAGAGGTGAAAGAGCCCACAGAGGTGTCCCTCCTTCCTCCAACCCATCCTGGAAAGAGACTGTGGACTCAATTGTAATTTGTATGCACTCCTGGGATCTTGGGAGAAAAAAAGAGAACCTTCCAGCAACCTCCTAAGATCTACAAAGGAAGTTGCCGCTGTCGGTCTCTGAGAACGAGGCTGAATAGTTCTGAGTTTGCTGAGACTAATGTGCTGTTTTCTCTGGGTCTGAGTCTCACCCAAGTCATGATGTGGGGCCAATAGATTGTGGTCCCTTCACTCTCTTTCATTTCACCTCCTTCATCTACTGGGGTTTGAAATTGCAGCTTTGGGAGCCTTTGTTTTTCTCTCCTCATCCACAAAACATGGTAAAAAGATTAAAAACAAGGTTAAAAGCCTAGAGTAGTTCAGACTTAAAAAGCATGTCCTTCAATGCCAGGGGAAGCAGAGTGGAAAGAATCTAGCCTTGCAGAGGCACCTTAAAATGCCAAAGCTTTTCATGGGAGGGAGGTACATCACTTTAAGCTCTGATACCTCAGTGGGGCCTTGTCCCTCTAGAGAACCTACCAAGATTGAGTCTTTACCTGAGAAATTGGCACAGGTACACCACACTCACTTGCAGGGAACAGCCTACCTTTAAACAAGATGATAAATCATCATGGTTTCTGATTTTGGTAAGTGAAACTCAGGGACTTCCATCTGCTCCCACTGATGCTTTAGGAAACGTGCCGACCACACTCATGCTAATTGCAGTACGTTATGAGAATAGAAGCACCTGTTTAAGACCTTCCCCAACCAAGCAACCAGTCACAGACATTCATGGATCCTGAATTTCCTAAGAGCTGCCATCCCTCCAGACTGTCACCAGAGATGGGGCCAACAAGGTATGTTTTCCACAGGACCTGGCCATGGGCACAGATGCCGAGGGAGAGAAGATTAAGGACCCCATGCGAGCCATCGTCCCCATTCTTCTGGATGCCAATGTCAGCACTTATGACAAAATCCGCATCATCCTTCTTTACATCTTTTTGAAGAATGGTAGGAATGTGGGACCTAGAGGAGGGGATAGGCCTGCCCTCTCTTGGGGAAAATGAGGCAGCTAAGAGAAAACAAAGTGGAAAACCCATTTAAAAGATGTGGAAAGGGGAAGGAAAAGAAGATCCTAGGGACTCTTTATGTTTTGAGAAATGCAATGTAGTCAAATCAATTGCAACTAGAAGCTTAATACCCCTTGTAATTCTAGAGTTAATAAATGGAATGTGATCTCTAGAAGAGGGCAGGGCTGGGAGACAAGGGAGAGCTATGTGGCTTTATGGCCAGTTTACTCAAGCTATACCCACCAGTTATTTTTAACTTGCATCACATTTGTCATCTGCCTTTAAAGAACTGATGGTTAGCCATATCACAGTTGCCTGGACGAGTCCATTGTGCAAAAGATGGATTATAAGACTCTCCAATTTGACTTTGATACAGCGCGGGGGAGGGCAGGGATTGCTGAGAAGTGGGGACAGACGGAAACACAGACCCATGAGGGGCAGTTGCTGATGGCCACTGCCCAGGGCAGAGTGGCTCTTTTATTTTATTTTATCTTTTTATTTTTTTTGAGACAGAGTCTCACTATGTTGCCTGGGCTAGAGTGCCATGGCGTCAGCCTAGCTCACAGCAACCTCAAAACTCCTGGGCTCAAGCAATCCTCCTGCCTTAGCCTCCCGAGTAGCTGGGACTACAGGCATGCGCCACTGTGCCCAGCTAATTTTTCTATATATTTTTAGTTGTCCAGCGAATTTCTTTCTATTTTTTTTTTTTAGTAGAGACGGGGTCTCGCTCTTGCTCAGGCTGGTGTCAAACTCCTGAGCTCAAACGATCCACCTGCCTCAGCCTCCCAGAGTGTTAAGATTATAGGTGTGAACCACCATGCCTGGCCCAGAGTGGCTCTTGTAGACTCAGAATCCTTATTTTGTCCTCATCATACAATGAAGTAGACAAGGTAGACGGATCAATTTCCACTAACCCTGAGAAGGAGAAAGGACACACCATCCAGGCCCTCAGGGCCTGGCTCTGCTTCTGAGTATGTGATGCTCAATGGCTGGGGGTGCTGACTGGGTGTCTCGTGCCTTCAGGCATCACTGAGGAAAACCTGAACAAACTGATCCAGCACGCCCAGATCCCCCCGGAGGACAGCGAGATCATCACCAACATGGCTCACCTCGGCGTGCCCATCGTCACAGATGTAAGGGGCCAGCTCTGCATATGGGGGTGGCAGGAGGGAGGCTGGCAGGTCCTGTCTACTTCTGCTCTGACTGATGTATGGTGTCTTGTGAAACACACATATGCCCACCCTCAACATCAAGAAAGAGAAGACAGAATCAGAGGGATAGAAGTGTAAAGGTGCAAATAAAATAGATACAAAGTCGGGAACCAAGACGTGTACAGCAGGGAGTCACACACAATCATTAAAGCTGAGCCATATCTCTGAACCAAACCAAACCCGGTTTCCTCCGTGATATTTCAAGATCAGTCTGGCCTCACCTTTGGGCACCTTAGACTCAGCATCTTCTGTGAGGATGAGAATGTGATGTGTAGAATCAAGCAGTTTTGCTGCCTCTGAGTCTCTGCACTGTTGTTGAGGCAGAGCCAGTGGGGGAGCTGGTCTGGGAGGCCTGGACCACACGACATGCTCTAGCAGAGGCTGGGTGGGGGCCCTCCAGCCCTTCCAGAACACTAACTGCTAACCTCACTTGTGGGAGCCCCACTGTGTACTTGCTTTCTGCAGGCAGGCAGGTCACAGCACAGTACTAGTGAAGCTGGAATTGCTTCTTAATCTTAGAGACAGGGCTTTGTTCTGTTGCTGCCAGACCATAGACCTGTAACCATCAGTGGTTTGGTGTTTTGAGCCTTGTTCACAAGAGGGATCAAAATGAGAATGAAGATGATTCCTTCAGCACACCTGCGCTATGGAAGAGAAGTCAAGGAATAAGTCATACTCCAAGTAGTATTTGCCCCTATAATAGACAGCAAACTATTGTTTTAACTGCCTGGTTTTTTTTTTAAATGGCACTTATATATTTGACCCATTTTGGCATTTTTCATGACTTTATAGAATAAGTTTGCTCCAGGTTCCTAAAGTGGCACTTTTGGGGTTATTGCAGGGAAAACCTCCCCTCTTAGTACTCTTTGCCAATGCTGACTCTGAAAGGAGTCCTTGAGAGGATTTTCAGAGGCCAGCAGGGGTGACCGAGGGCCCAAGTGGCCCCTGACTCAGTCTAACCTGTTGTGTGTTTGCACTCAGTCCACGCTGCGTCGCCGGAGCAAGCCGGAACGGAAGGAGCGCATCAGTGAGCAGACCTACCAGCTCTCACGGTGGACCCCCATCATTAAGGACATCATGGAGGTCAGTGCTGGGGGTGTGGGAAAGAGAACCAGGGTCCAGGGCTCTTCACCTGGCCACTGGATTTTCACTTGCTCCAAGCTGGCAATGACACCTGTGGGTGTCTCTCCCTGAGGATTTGCATCTGGGTCTCCAGGCTCTTTCAGCTCATGGTGCACCTTGTCCTGAGGATTTCTGAAGAGCCAAGAGACTGCAGATGCAGGTCCCCAGATCCATTTGTCTATTTTTACGTCTTAGAGGACTCAACCTCATGTTACAGAGACCCGGCTAGGGTGCCACATCCAAAGGGCCAAGCACTTGCAGCATCTCAAAGATCAAATAAGTGACATGCACAAGCCCCATATTGGGGGATGCTGTGGCACACCTCCAGCAGGCATAGCCCTGCCTGCCCTGCCCCATCTCCCACTGCTCCCTCCCTAAGCCCTCCACACACCAGCAGACCAGACCTCCCTCTACTGGTCAAACCAATCCCTTGCCTGGGATGTTTTGACCCTTTCTCTCATCTTCCCGAATCCTGCTTTCCTTCAAAGCCCCATCGGGTCTCACCATGTCTGTGTGCTGCCCCACGTATCTGACCACCCAGCATAAGGAGGCCTCCTCTGAATCCTGTAGTGTGTCAGGGATACTCTACACATGCTGCTCAGTGCACTGGGTGGTCTTTTACTTTTAATTTTTTTTTTTTTTGTGAGAGAGTCTCATTCTGTGGCCCGGGCTAGAGTGCCATAGCATCAGCCTAGCTCACAGCAACCTCAAACTCCTGGGCTCAAGGGATCCTCCTGCCTCAGTCTCCCAAGTAGCTGGGACTACAGGCAATGTGCCACCATGCCTGGCTAATTTTTTTATATATATATTTTTAGTTGTCCAGCTAATTTCTTTCTATTTTTAGTGGAGACGGGATCTCACTCTTGTTCAGACTGGTCTTGAACTCCCGAGCTCAAACGATCCACCCACCTCGGCCTCCCAGAGTGCTAGGATTACAGGCGTGAGCCACCATGCCCGGCCAAGGGTGGTCTTTTTATACCTTGGTCCTGTCCCCTCCACTGTTGGGTGCTCTGCGCAGAGCTGCACACACAGCAGGTGTTGGCTGTGAGGTAGCAGAAGGTGTGAGCACCACAGCAGCCCTCTGGGGTCGCTCCCTTCTCTCCTTGCAGTGGGAGGAGACCCTGCGTAGAATCCTGCTAGATCTTTGAGGTTGGACCTGGAGATAATCTGACCAAATTCCACCCTTGACAGACAAACAAAACTGGGGTTCAAAGGTTGAAGGACTTGCCCAGGATCCGGTAGTTGATTCCTAGCAGCCCAGGTGTTCCTACTGAGTTGTACATATTTTAAACATATAGAGTGAGTCAGCTTCCTATTTTTAAAACGCACAAACCAAAAGGATGAGCAAAGTGAGATGTCTAGAAACCAACCGTTTCTTTGCTTGGTGGAATAGATAAAGCTAACCCTTCTGTTTTATCCCCTCCTTTGTTCTCTACTTCCTTTTTCTCTGCAGTCCCCAGACGAGACATGTGTAGGCGTCATCTGGTAGCTGCTAGGAGCAGTGTGGATTTCTAGGCAGCAGGGCGTGGATAGTGGGTATCCACCCACCACATAGACCCTTGAAAAGCTGAGGGGCTAAGGCTCCCCACTGCAGGAGAGACCCTGCTTTGCCTAGTTTCTGCAAGGCTGATGGGCAGGCATCAGGAATTTATTGGCTAGAGTATAACATTTATAACCTCACATAGATGATACAAGAGAATAAATTGGGAGAGAAGCAAGAAAAATTAATGCTTTTTAAAAAAACTTCTCTTAAAAAGCAGACCTACAAATTTATCTCAATGTGACAGCCAGTTAGGGAGCACTGGTCAGTGCCAAGCATTTTGGGGCATCCGGGAAGGGAGCTCTGGTGGTTGCAAATCTGGCCATGTGTTTTGCTAACTGACTTGTTCTTTGAATCACCTTGTCTTGGTCAGCCTTTTCATTTAGATGGTAGGCCTAACATCTGTCTCTTTCCTCACTAGGACACTATTGAGGACAAACTTGATACCAAGCACTACCCTTACATCTCCACCCGCTCCTCTGCCTCTTTTAGTACGACCGCCGTCAGGTAGGTGAAAATCCCTGAGCAAACAAGGGAGGCACATGGGACCATCTCTGGGTGTCAGCTTTGTGGCAGTCACGCCATGAGGCAGCGTGGTCCATGAGAACGCTCTTGCTGTTGCTCCTCACAGCTAGAGCGCCGGCCAAGCCTCATGGGCCTTCCCCCTCCAGCTTCCTCTTGCTCTCAGACTCATTCCTCACCCCTGCCTTCCCCTCTCCACTTCAGCCTCCTCACTCTTCCTCAGCCAGCCAGGCCCACTTCTGCCTCGGGACCTTTGCACTTGCTTTTTCCTCTGTCTGAAATATCTACGTGGCCTGTCTCATATCTCCTTCAGGTTTTTAATAAGGCCATACCTTCTTTGATCTTCCCTAACCACCCTGTTTGAAATCACAGTACACTGTGTCCATAGCAGCTTTATTCATAATAGCCCAAGCGTAGAAACAGCCCAGTGTCCACCAACTGATGAGTACATAAATAAAATGTGGTATATCCATAAAATGGCTCCTGAGAACAGTCAGGGCTGAACATGTGAGCTTGGGGCAACAGAGTTAGCAGCTTCAGAGAGGGCGACCCCAGCACCATGACTGTGACATTCCCACTCCTGGAGTGACGTCTCGGGATACATACCTCTTTGTGCTTCCTCTTGTGCTTTTCCTGCCTGTCTTCCCTCTTGCTCCTCCTCTTTCTGTCTTTACTTTTTGCCTTTTCCTGGCCCTGGGCCAGCAACCTGTGGTGGCATCCTGTGTTATTGTACAGCCCCTCTGATGGCAGCAGAGGTGAGATGTTTATTGCTAAACTTGGAGTAAAATACAGAATCCCAAGTATTGCGCCAGCCAGGCTGGTCGACAATCACAGAATATCAAATGATCGCACATGGAAAGAAAATGAATGTGAGATTCTCTGTTGGCTCAGACAGTCCCCCCTGGTGCCTCCCAGATTAGGAAAGCGACTGTAATGCTGTCATAAGTCAGGAAGAAGGGCAAAGCATTTCAGTGGTCAGAGGAGACTTGCTCCCTTTGTTGTATTTGTCCTGTTTTCTTTGCCTAAAAGCAACCCACTTCTTCTGTCTCTGAGTCAAAGGTAAAGACCTGGTGAGGGGAGCCCAGGGACACAGGGAGGCCTCTCCAGGAGCAGCCCCACAGCTTCTTCCCTGGCTATGCCATGTTTTTCAGGAGGCAGCTCGGTGCCACCAAAAGCCTCTGCAGTGATCCTGGACAGGGCTCCCTGGCTCCCTCGTGTTCAGCCCCATGGTACTGAGCTCTTCATCATAGTAAACCTGCTTCCTTCTACCCACCCACCCCATTACACTGCAACTTCTTGGTGGGCAAGGCCTGTGTCTCCCCTGGAAGCGGTGCTAGGGAGGTCCTGGCCCATGAGAGCACACACTCGGTATGTTTATTCAGGGAGTCAGTGTGCCAGCCTGAAGGCAGATCTTAGACCCTGCCATCACTGTGCACTGCCAGCAATGACCCCGACAAGCTCAGAGATGTTCATAATTTGGAGTAGATGCCTGAATGAGCATCCTACGGGGTAAAGCTGCTGAACTTGACATGTCAAACATCAGAGCTGAACAGAGCCTGTCTGTTGCCTGTATGTTTCTTAGAGAGTAACAAGGTCACAGCACAGGCACCCATAGTGATTCTTCTCCCAGCAGCCGAGCCACTTGAAAACTGCATTGCTTTGGTGACCTCAGATGGGCATGGTGGCGTGTGCCTGTAGTCCCAGCTACTCAGGAGGCTGAGGCGGGAGGATCACTTGAGCCCAGGAGTTCAGGGCTACAGTGAGCTATGATTGCACCACTGCACTCCAGCCTCGGTGACAGAGTGAGAGCCATCTTTATTAAAAGAAAATGCATTGCAGTTAAATTTAGCCAACACTTACTAAGCATCTACTTTGTTTTGGGCATAGGTGTAAACAAGCCACTGAGGTATGAAACAGTAGGTACTGTAAGTGCAGATAAACGTAATTTCTCTCTCTTTCTCTCTCTCCCTCTCTCCCCCCTCAGCGCCCGCTATGGGCACTGGCATAAGAATAAGGCCCCAGGGGAGTACCGCAGCGGCCCCCGCCTCATCATTTTCATCCTTGGGGGCGTGAGCCTGAATGAGATGCGCTGTGCTTACGAGGTGACCCAAGCCAATGGAAAGTGGGAGGTGCTGATAGGTGAGTCCGCACGCTTCCTAGAGGAAGGAGCTGCCTCATCGCACTTTGACTCCATTCCACGCTTTGGTGTTGCGGTCTGTCTTAGACTCTCTGTTGCCCCTGCAAAACTTAGTCTCTAGGAAACTGTGGATGGCAGAAGCTAAGGAGCAGAGGGTCCTCACATGTGCCCTACTGTGTCTCCTGTTGAAAGGCAACACCATGATCTGTGCCTGATCATAGAGTCCAGCTGGCTCAGGCTAAAATTTCTGCCCTGCTACTGCCCAGTGGGGTCACCTTGAGCAAGTAACTCAACTCTCCAAACTGCCATTTGCTTGCCGAACAACTTGGGGTTAGTAGCACACACTTATAGCCTTGAACTCAGTCTGAGATGAGATTATCAGTTTCTTGGCACTGGGCCTCATGCCCAGGAACACACAGTGGATAGTGGGTAGATTATCACCCTCCTCCTCCACCCAGGTGGAGATGGACAGACAGCTTGTGAGCAGATACTGCCTGAAACCTCCCGGCTTGGCTGCTGGGCTCTGCTCAGGTCCCTGCACTAGTTCCTACCACCCCTAGGTCTGCCATACCCTTTCTCATACATCCTGTTAGTTTCCCAAAGGAGGGTAAGCAACTCGTGGAGCTGGTTTAATGTGGCAGGAGGCTTTTCTCCTTTTCCACGCCGTTAGCAGCTTCTATTAATATAATTTTTAGGGCTGGAAGAGGAAGAGTTAGCTGAGAAAAATCTTACTTTCTCCAGATGCTTTCCTTTTTGTCCTGTCTTACCTTTAAAGAAACAGAGTGGCGCCTGCCTGGGCAGGGGTCCCTCTTGACACTGTCTGGCAAGAGGCTGTTACATACACTGCCCTGGCTGGGCTCTGCCCCCAGTGGGAATATGTTCATGCTGAGTGAGGCATGACGCCAGGGTTCTTGGTCTCCCTTTGGAAGGGGATGTGCTCTGCGCCCAGTGGGAGATTATACTCTCCAGGGCCTAAGGATTGCTTCTCAGACCATTCACACATGAGCTGTTACAGGCAGAGGCCTTGAGCTGCCCCAGCTGGGAAGGCTTCTCTGACCCCTCCCTGTAGGTGCTCACTATTGGTCGTAATCCCAGGCAGAGTCATTATCTCGGTAACAAGTGTCAGTTTTATACCTCCAAAGTGGGGTGACCAAGTCACAGTGTCCCCCAAACTATCCAAGCAAGCAGTCTCCATAGACTAGTCCATATGACTGTTCTGGGTTTACCAAGATGGACCTGAAGCTGCCAACTCGCCTTCTTGATACCACAGTCCAGTGGGGAGATTATACATCCCCACCCAGCTTCCTCAAGCTTCCCTTGTCCAGTTACCAGTTTTCTCTGTAATTTTTTTTTTCCCGTTGTTATGTAGGCCCCAGTGACAAAGCCCTCTGCTTCCTGCTTGCATATGTGCTGCATGAATGTGTTGGATAATTCTGAGCCCAAACACAGCTTTCCTGGGCAGAAGCTGTCCTACCCAGGCTTTGAGTATAAATCTTCGTCTTCATTTATGGACCTGAAGTGAGGCCCCCTGTGGGAGGTGGAGACATGGGAGTGTGAAGTTGCCCACATAGATTCATGGAGGGGCCTTGGCAGACAGCTGACGTCCACTGTGTGGCCTCACCTGCTTCGTGCATGCCATCTGCCTTGCCGCCTGTGTGTGTGGTGTATGTGCGTGCGTGTTTGTCTTGCTTGCTCATACCTCATTGGCTGCGTAAAATGTAGGCCTAAGTTGGCATGTTCCTGTAACGTACCTTTGTTCAAGCAGTCAGCTGGCCTCTGTTCTCCCGCAGGTTCTACTCATATTCTTACTCCCACCAAATTTCTCATGGACCTGAGACACCCCGACTTCAGGGAGTCCTCTAGGGTATCTTTTGAGGATCAGGCTCCAACAATGGAGTGAGAGCCAAAGAAACAAAGTAAAAGCAGCTTATTTCAGAAAAGAAACTCTTCCACTCTGAAGGGTTTTCTTTGGTTATTCCGTCACTCTTTTTCTTTATTTTTCCCTTTTTAGTTTATTATTTATTTGATTTTCTTTTAACAAGAAAATGCTTGCAGTTCTTAACACCGATTGAAAATGTGTCCAACGCTGCCTTCACAATCCTACCACAACCCCCCCGGGCTCTGACATGCCAGCTCACTCATGCCTTGGGTTACTCGCTGCTCAGCCAGACGGGTGTAGGCTGCTGGGTTTAAACCAAAAATGACGGTGACTGCTGCGAACAGTCCTCAGAGAGGGAGCTGCAGTTGCGTGATGGCTGAGGCACAGTGCCCAAGCCTGTTGGCCCAGGGGTGAATTTATGGGTCCCCTCTGGGAACGTAGAGTGTCCTGGTTATGACAAGGCGTGAGAGCTGGAGAGTGAGGTCAGCGGATGTTCGGGGAAGGCCAAGTCCAAGAAGGCAGGCATCTGGTGGAGATGCCCATGGGCGCCTATTGTCAGGAAAGCTTGCAAAGGAGCATCGGAATAGACCCAGATCAATAGTAGTTAGATGTGCGACTAGCTTTTTCCTGGGATAGGCATGTCCCCAGGAACAAGTTCTAAAGGGTTATCGGGTCACAAGCCACCATGTGCCGGGGAACTCCAGTTTTCAGTGGGAAGAGCTTTTGTCTCATGTTCCTCTGCAGAAAACGGCACTTAACAGTCATTTGCTCTTTTGGTAATTGCATTCCTTCTCATTCTCCTGTGGGTCCTTTCAAGAGTTGAGTAGTCACACCCCTCTCTCTCACTGAAGTCTCTTGGTAATGTCTGAGACCCTTTTCATAGAAATCTTTTCTTGGCACTCTGTGTGGTTTTAAAGAGCATCTTCTCTCTCCCATCAAGTTTGTTATCCAGGAACCCATTGTCTGGTAACTATCCAAATTTTTTTCCTTCAAAACCATCCTCATTTCTTCCTCTCTCTTCCCATCCTTCATATATGTTGGGAAACTCCTATACTGTGTTTAAATTGTAGGCTGATGCCAACCCACTCCATCATAGCATTAGCAATTCCTTAGCTTTGTTATATATTCTGTGTTGAGGCCACATTTTGTGTACCTGACTTTGTATACACCATTAACAGGGGACCCTGAAAATGCCCCTTCACCTGAGCTGAGATGTGGCCCAGTGAGTCATGGAGTATGAGTCCCCTGTGAACAGTGGAGAGAGACCTGCACACAGAGCCAGAAGGACTGGCCTCCACCCCAGCTCCTCCTTGAGCGCCTGTGCAGCTGTAGGACGTCACCCCCACTCTCTGGGCCACAGCATACCTGTACAGGGAGGCTAGATCACAGTGCCCCCAGGACTGTGAGCTCTGACAGTCTGTAAATTCAGTGATTCAGGTTTGTGCGTCAAACCATGCAATCCTATCCACTCTTGCTTTCTGGTGAGCATCAGGGGAATGGCCCGTCAGAGCCTTGGCTAGATAACATCAGAAATGTGCTTGTTTATATAAAGAAACCGGTGCTGCGCCCTAAAGGCAGGAACAGGAGGCCAGTTTATCTCCTCCCCTCTCTCTTCCTTGGCAGGGAATGGCATACTCCAGTGCAGCAGTGTGCTAAGGGACAGCAAGTAGTTGGGAGCAAGGGAAGTGTACCTGGTTATGGCCCTGGGCTACAGCTGCTATCCTGCCTGGGCTTGCTTTCCCCTAGAAAGCAAGGCCATGGGTGGTTAATAAAAGCAATTGTTTAAAAAAAACAAAAAATCATTCCTTGGAAGCACCTTGATAGGTTGTTAATCAGAGACATCTGGTTCTGTGTGCATATGGCAGGTAGGTGGACAGCCTTTGCTGCAAGATGTATTTTAAGACTTCTAGAAGGACAAATAAATGCTCAGTCAAGACTACAGTAATCGCAGACCACTTGTAGGATCTAAAAGAATCACAAACCCAAACCCCAAGGGCTCCTGCTAGGATCAATTCTGGGGTTTCCTGCTTCAGAAATGTCTCCTTCGCAGAGTATATTCCTTTGTTTTATATTTGATGAGCAGAGGGGGTCTCAGCTGCCATCAGAACAGAGGGAGACCAAAAAGGCACTGGTTGTGTATTCTTGGCTTCTGAAATAATTTGCAGGGCAGTGTTGGATTTTAGAGAGTGCAGTTAAGAAGAAGTGAGGCACAGAGCCCTCATACCAGTGAGGTCAGAAGCAGATTGAAACCTGATTTGCTCCCTTCTGTTGTAATCGCGCAGGCGACTGAAGTCCAGAACAATGCAGAACCTTAGAGAGATGCGTTTTCTCCTAAATACCCATATCGTGGCAACTTCTCTCTTAAGAGAGGCTGAGTTTTCCTGCCCAGCAGCGAATGCGAGTGTTCCCAGCAGGCACACGGGTGATGGTACCTCACTCTGGCCTCTGCTCCCTCTTGTAGCTGAGGCTCCCAGGGTCTGGGTAACACCAAGTCTCATCTTAATCGCCACTAATCATCCCTCCAAATTTCTAAGAAATGAAATCTTTTGATTAGATTTTTACCTCTGTGCTCCAGTTGGTTTATGTTAAAAGCACCAATCATCGGGGAGTGTCCAAGAGGCTGTCAGAAGCAAATGAGAGAGAACTAAAAGGCTAGATTAGAGCCATTGCGTTACATCGACCATTTGGGAGAAAGTTTTCATGATTTTATATTGAATAGTTAGTTCTCTTCCAGATTGGGGTCAGGTAAGTTTCCTCCTTCACTGGGACTCAGATTTGAATATGAATTCAGAGTCTGACTATTGCCCACTCCTCTTCAAGCATCCACTTGTTCATCCTGCCCCACCCCGCCCCTCAACAGGGCCACAGGTGCCCAGAATCGAGAGCCCAGAGGGCTGGGCCTGGCTGTGCCACCTCCCACCCTGAGCAGATACCCGACTAGCCTGGCCTTCATTCTGCATTTTTCCCATCTGTTGGATGGGAAGAGTGGCCAGATCTCTGCTTTCCAAACCTGGCTGAATATCACACTCACCTGGATTGCTCTTAACTTATGCATTCTCCTGCACCACCCTGGGTATTGTGAGTCAGTAGATCTGTTTCAGCCAAATTCAGCAGTGGCTAGACCTGTAGTCTGTAAGAGCTCTTGATTTTTCAGATTCTGTCAGTGTAGAAAGGATTTTGACCTATGAGAACTTGCTGTGTCTGGCCCACAGCTTCGAAAACATGTGGACAGTCATTTGGCGAGGCCTCGATTTAGTTTTTGGGGACCACTGTTCACAGTTCATAATCTTCCAGTTATGTGTACTAAAGGGGTCCCTCAGAGCAATAGAGCCCACTTGCTGCCCTGTCCTGGAAGACCAGTGTGGGCAGCCGCCTGTGCATCCACAGTGAGAACACTTGCAAAATGTGGATTAGGGACTCTCCAGCTCAACTTGCAGTGTTTATAGTGGTGAAAAGCTTGACCAATGTTACTGAAACAATACAGATTATTGCGTGTCAGGAATTGGCTTTCAGGTGATTTGGATTAATGCCAACTAGTCTGGTCCCTTTAAAGAGCACAGGTAAGTGACAGCCCAGAAACATGCCTGTTGCTAAGAGTCTTAGAGGCCTCACTGATTGTCTCCAACACTGAGTCCTAGAATTTTTCTTCTTCAGTCAAGACTGGGAACACTGATGGTCAGTGATGAGATAATATCAGAAACTTCTAGAACATGGATCCCCTGGCCTCCCCCAAATCCTGAATTTGTATACAAGCAAGGGTAGGGAGCACTTTGGGGTAGGTAGCAGCTGTGCAGAACCCCTTCTGATTTTTCCTCTAAATCGAGTCTACCTTCTTGTTTCCCGGAACTCAGTCGGATGGCCAGGGATGAGGGCGTTAGGTGCTGTTTTCTCTGTCTGTGCACTGGTTGTTGTTGCCTTAACTAGGAAGGCCCAAGCCAAACCCACACTCTGTGTGAGAGGCCGTCTTTCAGTGTCTGTCTAGACTCACGGGCTGTGTCGAGTTGAGATGGGGAAGGCCCTCATCCTGGCAATGGTTCACTCTTCAGACCTGAGGCAAACCTCGTAACATTTCTGTCCTTTTCCCTCATTTGCACAGAAACCTTTGACCTCCTTTAGGACTAGTAGGAAGATTGGCAAGGTCACAGGAATGAGTGGACTTCAGCAGAAAGGGGCGCTATAACAGCGCCCAGGGACACACTCCTGAAACCTGCGTCACATGTGCTTAAGGAGCCTAAGATCGGCAGAATGACAAGTCTGCTTTAGACCACAGAGGCTGGTGCAGGCTGCCTGCTCAGGGCATCGTGCTTGGTGTCCCTGGGAAGTAGCCAGGGATACTCTGATTCCTCACTCAGAGCAGCCAGTGGGCAGCTGGGCTTGAACTGCAGAGAACGGGATCTTGGAAGAAGCCCCTTGAGCGAGTGAGGGCTTTACAAGTTTTTTGCTGGTCTGGACTGACCAGGAAGGCCCATGTTCCAGCAGTCCCAGGTCAGCTGAGCAAGTAGTGTCAAAGGCATAGGGACCCTGGTATTGGAGTCATGCCCAGTGAGCCAGCCAAAGCCTTCTTTTGCCTACTCTTGGGGTGGAAACTGGCATCCGGTGGTTTCCACTTCCTAACTCCCACGAAGGCCCATCCCCTGCCCACCTCTCCAGGGAGGCACATTTTCAAGTACGGGTCTCTTTTGTTTAGTTCTTCTCTCCCACCAGGACCTTTCTTTGGAGCCTGCTGCTGCATGCGTGCGTGCGGGCCTCATGCTCACTCACACACCACCCCAGTCACCTCTCTTCTGTTTGATCAAGTCCATGTCCAAAAACCACACAGTCCATGCATCTTTTTTTACTGCACTTCTTAGATCTCTCTCGCCGTATGAAAAAGGCCTTCATTTATTTATTTTTTATTTTTTTATTTTTGCAGTAGAAGTATATCTATATTCCATTAGCTTAAATTTTTGCAAGCATTTCTAGTCTCTTACAATGTGCGGTCTCTGCAAGGTAAGGCCTCAGGTCCCCCGGCCCTTTCCCTCTCACACCTGAGGTCCCACCCACGAGGGCAGCGCCACTCCACTGGTTCCCAGAGGTCAGTGGATTCCCCGGGGGCTTTGCCCATCAGCTTCCTCTCTACTGGGCACCATGTCCCCCTACCGGCCCCTGCCCCATTTGCAACCTTTCTCACTGCCATGCTTGGAATTTCTCTCCCTGGCTTCACCTTGAGTTCAAGAGAGAGTTAGAAATGCAGCTGCCCCATCACCTAGCAGATGGCTCTGGGCCCTGATGGAGAGGTGGCTCACTCCTTGGTACAGCCTGGGACCCCACATGTTGCCCAGGCCTATTGTGACAGAGCCATGAGCCCCAACCCCCAGCCCCCTCCCTGCTTCCACTAGACCCTATCCAGGGTGGGGGAGGGGATGGTGCCATTGGGAGTGGAGGAGCAGGAGGGGACGTGTCTGCACTTAGTACTGGCTGGCTCACTGTCTTCTCTGCCTCCCCAGGATCCACGCACATTCTCACCCCACAGAAACTGCTGGACACGCTGAAGAAACTGAATAAAACAGATGAAGAAATAAGCAGTTAAAAAAATAAGCCGCCCCTCCAAACACACCCCTTTCCCCGCAGTGCTCTGCGGCTCCCTATCCTGCCCCTCGGTTACTTTGCTGACTTTCCGTCTGTTGCCTCCCCAGCCCTGCACGTCCTGGCCGGCACTGTCACCCGCTGCGTTCTCCTGTTTAATGACGCCCTCTTCTCATTTGAAACAAAAGAAAATAATGCATTGTGTTTTTTAAAAAGAGTATCTTGTATATATATCCTAAAAGGAAAGGTTCATGTGCAAATGACGCACTGCAGGAGAAGTTTTTGAACTGTTTAGAGTGAATGGACACCTTCTCCCTGTTATTTATGATTCTGTGACCTTGTACATAACCCTATGCGACATGTGCAAATTGCTTGAGTATGGAAAGGTAGAAGTTTGAGTGTTTTTAAAAACTGGTTTTGGATTGTTCCTGTTCTCATTGGGAATCGTAGAGATATGTCTGTGTTCCTGGAGTATTTCACACTGAGGATTGATCTGTTGTCTTCACTCCAGTCCTACCCCTCGGTACCTGCTCCCATCCACACCCGCCGGAAGTGACCATCAGGGGACATCTCGTGAGAGTTAAAGAACAGGCCTCTTCACTTTTCCCAGCAGCATGTCCCTGGTGGTACGGCTGTGGTTGGGGGCTGGGGTGTCCTCGTGAAGCCAGGCTGGCATCCCCTCCTCCACAGCCTGTCCCTGCTCCCTCCCTGGCATGTGTCCACAGTGCTGGGATCCCAAGGGAAGTCCCTCTCCAGACAGCATCACGGTGCCCAGATAAGTAAAAAGCAAACTCCCACCAGAGACCTTTGCCTCTTCTGGAGAAGCAATTAGACCTGATCTCTTGACCAGAGCCCTCCCTCCCCAGGTGTCACCCCTAACAGCTCAGTTTCCTCAGTAGGTTCAACCTTAGTTCAAGGGTCAGGAACGGACTAGAACAGATGGGTCTGGAGGCCCCTGGTCAGAGGGCCGTTGGCGTGGAGAAGGTTCTTAGCCTGAAGACAGCCTGTTGGGTTTATGCAGACCCTGTGTCTACTCCACAAGCAACTTTGGTCAGATTATCCTCAGTTTAAGATGCTTCATAATACTTTATTTTGTGTAGTGTAGGGTCATATGTCATTGTGCTTGTAAGAGAAAATGATTATTTTATTCTCTGTATAAAAACTTAGCTGTATAAAAACTTAGCTCTAATGCAAAAATTAAAGACACAAACGCAAGAAGGATGTCTCATCCTCAAGACTCAGCAGTTCTTGTTCTCCAGTGGTGAGCACACCATTTGTTCTGCTGTTGTCTCGAAATATAATGACAGTGGAAGTCACAAAAAATGTCCCCTGCCCAGCCCCTCGCCGCCCTCGGCCTCCTGCAGCCCGTGTGTATATTACGTGTCTCGTGCCGTGTTGCAACCGTGGTGTATGCTAGCTCCGCGCCGCCGCCTTCCTTGGTCTGTTCCCCACCCTCCCGTTAGATGCATCGTGGTGTTCTCTTCTCAAGGCTTCGAGATCTCCCCTTTGCACTCAGATGAGTTTTCAGGTCTTGCCCTCTGTCTCCCTCCCTCCTAAGATATCTTATTTCTGTAGGACAGAACTGTAGGCGCTTGCGTTGGTTTGTTTCTTTCTCCCTCTGCTCGTTCGTCCCCTCCCTCGGACCAAACAGTGCTCGTGCTTCGGGACCTTGTTTGTCCAACAAGTTGGTTTCCCTTTCTCTGTTATTTATATAAAAATAATTTATCAAAAGGATATTTTAAAAAAGCTAGTCTGTCTTGAAACTTGTTTACCTTGAAATTATCAGAATCTCAATGTTTGAAAGTATTGAAGCACAAACATGTATCATCTCTGTACCGTTCTGTACTAAAGCACTTGAGTCTAATAAATAAAGAAATCAGAAGTCAGTGTCCCTTCACGGTGTCTGGGGTGCCTCCTGGTCTGTTCTTACTCTGGGGGAGTGGAAGGAGAAGATCCCGCAGTACTCACTGCAAGGGGGCCGGCTACCCCCGGCTGTGGCTTGGACCCCAGGTCCAAGTCGCCATCACTTGCATTAGTAGCTGTCTCACATTTGGGGACAATCCACGAAGCGTGTCTTGGGCCTATAGCAGCACCAGGGCGTCGCCTAGGGCTGAGGCAGTTCTCCCACTGCCCAGTTCTCCTCTGTGGGGCCTCTGGCGCAGACCCGCAGGGCTCTGTCTCTGCGGATGCTCCCTACTCAAGTGGGTTGCTCCTGCATATTCAGGTCATGCAGTGAGGTCACTTCCTCAGCGTCACTGCTGTCCCGTGCGCCTGCTGCCATCCCATCCAGCCCGCACGTGTAGTGAGCTTCTCTCCAGGTTGGAAACTGGTGTGTGTCCTGCTTGTTTTGGAACCTGCTTGTGACCCAGGGAGACTGTGATGAGGTTGGCCCAGCTAGCAGCGTGGACCCTTAAGTAAGGGTCGAGGCCATGCAGGAAACCTGCTGGAATGCTGGGCCCAGGGGAATGGGCCTCTTTGTAGGAACTGCTGTTTTCTACTTTTTTGTCCCCCGTCACTGCTTCAAATCCTTATGTCCTTCACAGCACTGAGAAACCTGACAACGCCAGGCCAGGGGTGGAATCTGCACCACCCCAGCCCTGCTGTGGTCTGGCGAGACATGCCTCATGAGGAGGTAATGATGACGGTGACCACTTAGTGACCATGCCAGGCCCCTCACGTACCTTTGTTAGGTGAGTCCTCTCCCATTTTACAGGTGAGGAAGCTGAGGCTCAGAGAAAAGCAGAAACTCACAAAGCTCACTCTGGGGAGCGGCAGACCTCCATGGTCTCACATCAGTAGTTACTTCACCAGTGGCCCAAATGCCTTGGAATGACATCCAGGACTGGAACTTTTAAATTGTAAATTGTTCTGAACTGATTCACATTAAAGCAAAGTCAGTGGTTTGCTGCTTCTTCCCAGGGACATCTGTCCCTCCAGGCCCATGGGAGTGTCTTTCTAGTCTCCCTGGTTGTTTCTGACATCTTCTGTCCAGGCTTTCATCTGTCACCCTCTCCATTCCGCCCTCACTGCCACCCAAGAGCAAATGAGCACGGCCCCTTGTGCTCCTGGCCAAAGTCCTGGTTCTCTTGCGTCACATAGCACAGATGGAGCCTGCGGCCCATTCCTCCAAAATGTCCCGAATGGTGTTAAGTATGCCTAGAGGGGCAGGGAATTTCAGAACAGCCCGAAGGCTGGATCACTAACTGAGCCATCCTGACACCAAGACAGGCCCGTGAGCTGCAGCTGGTCACTCTGCCTTTCAGAGGCCCTGGGCCAGGCTGGGGGTCTCAGCAGAGCCTGCCGAGGGGAGGGCCCTGCACAGGCGTCTCGGAATGACAGCAGGCATTTGTTCCTGGGGAGGCAGAGAGCAGAGTGGCTCGGAGCACAGAGCTCGGCATCAGGCGACCTGGGTCAAATCCACTCTCAGCCCCTTTCCACATGACCTTGACAAGGGACTTTGTCACAGCCTCTGGAAGAGGGAAGCTGGGCCCGGCTCATGGGCAGCACAGTAAGTGCTTCGTCATTGATGATGGTGATGGTGACGATGGGCCCCAACCAAGCCTGAGGAAAAAAGAATAAACATGCTCATAGTGGAAACACAACCTTGTGTTCCTCAACTACCAGACACTTTATATATTCACCCAGCCCTGAATTCACTCTAAGGTAGTTAAAGATGCGTGACCTACAGTTACAAGTATCATGGTGAATAAATCTCAGAAACGTAATGATGTGTGAAAAGAGCAAGATACGGAAGGACACCTACAAAATGATGCGTCACATAAAGGGGTTTTTTGTTTTTTGTTTTTGAGATAGAGTCTCACTCTGTCACCTGGGTTAGAGTACCGTGGCGTCAGCCTAGCTCACAGCAACCTCAAACTCCTGGGCTCAAGGGATCCTCCTGCCTCAGCCTCCTGAGTAGCTGGAACTACAGGCATGTGCTATCATGCCCAGCTAATTTTTTCTATTTTTAGTAGAGACGGGGTCTCGCTCTTGCTCAGCCTGGTCTCAAACTCCTGACCTCAAGAAATCCTCCTGCCTTGGCCTCCCAGAGCGCTAGGATTACAGGTGTATATAATGGCACCCAGCCATTATATGAAGTTTTAAAACCTCATAGAAAGCGTTATATAAAGCATATCTGTGCTTATGGATACATATGTTGTACATGTATGAAAATATACATGGGAATGATAAATTCCAAAGTCAGGATAATGACTGCCCATAGGAAAGAGGTGGTTGTTATTGTGTTGTCTGAATCTTCAATCCCAGATAAATCAGTGACTTAAAACATGCTTCATTGAGGCCAGGCATGGCAGGTAGCTCACACCTGTAATCCTTGTACTCCCAAGGTGGGATGATCACTTGAGCCCAGGAGTTCAAGACCAGCCTGGGCAACATAGTGATACCCTGCCTCTAATAAAGAACATAAAAACAAAACAAAACGGGCAAAGGAATTGAACAGCCATTTCTCTAAATAAGTTACACAAATGGCCAGTAAGCGCATGAAAAGATGCTCAACTTCACTAATCATTAGAGAAATGAAAATCAAAACCACAATGAAGTACTACCTCATACCCACTATGATGGCCACTAACAAAAATAAATGAGTAAATAAAAACACCAGAAAATAGCAAGCGTTGGCAAGGATGTGGAGAAACTGGAACCCTTGTGCACTGTTGGTGGGAATGTAAAATTGTGGAAAACAGTATGGAAGTTCCTTGAAAAATTAAAAATAGTGTTGCCATGCAATCCAGTAATTCTGAGTATATGCCCAGAAGCGTTGAAAGAAGGGACTTGAAGAGGTCTTTGTACAACCATATTCATAACAGCGTTGTTCCCAATAGCCAAAAGGTGGAAGCAATCCAAGTGTCTATGAGCAGGTGAAAACACAAAGGAAATTCAGCCTTAAAAAGGAGGGAAATTCTGCCACATGCTACGATATGGATAAACATTGAAGATATTATGCTAAGTGAAATAAGGCAGTCACAAAAAGACAAATACTATGATTCCACTTATGCGAGATCCCTTGAGTAGTCAAACTCACAGAGACAGAAAGTAGAATGGTGGTTGCCAGAGGCTGGGGGAGGGGGGAAATGGGGAGTTAGTGTTTATGGGGCCAGGGTTTCAGTATTGCAAGAGGAAGAGAGTTCTGGAGAGGATGGTGATGGAGGCTGCACAACAGCGTGAATGTACTTAATGCTACTGACAAGTACACTTAAAAACGGTTAAGATAGTAAAGTAAGGGCCTGGCTACCCAAGTGAAGGAACTGCCCGAGTGCCAGGCTCCTTGCCCACATGTCCCCAGAGACCAGTTAGCAGTGAACACTTTGCCTCCTGATCTTCACTCAGAGCCGAAAGGAATAGTGCAAGTTGTGAGCGCAGTCAGGTTGCAACCCCTGGCCACGAGAGTTTTTCAGCATGCTGTGCGAGGCACTAAGACATTTCCACGTGCAAGTACCAAGGGCACAGGCTGAAAACATTTCTTCACAACCTGGGCGTGCCAGTTCTCTGACTTCAAGGAGTTTGTTCAAGTGATTTCAGAATCTTGAGTGGCCTGACCCTATCGCTCCAGAGCCAAAATTTCATGCTTTTATTAAGCCATATTTTAAAACAATGCCAAGTCTTGGAACAAAAATTAAAGAAACCCCTTTCGGAGCCAAAAGTCTTCAAAGAGTAGATCAAGATTGGGTAGATTGCAATAGTGGCCACAGGACTTTGCTGGCCCTCCTGTCTGATCTGGACTGCCTGTGACCTGCTTTGATCAATGTGGCAAGAGTGAGCTTGTACCAGTTCCAAGCCCAGGCAGACCTGAACAGGCCAAGCAGCTTCTGCTCTTGTGCTCTTGTGAGCAAGCTGGGCTGGTCTGCCTGGTGACGAGAGGCTGTCCCTCCACTGCCCCAGCCACAGCAGCTACGCCAGACATGTGAGTGACCAGCTGGCCCCCAGCCCACCTGCCAGGTGGCTGACCGGTGAGCCCAGCTGAGATCAGACAAGTGGAGGCTACACCAGAAGACCCCGCCCCCAGCAAATCATGAGCTCAATAAATAATTGTTGTGTTAAGCCACTAAATTTCAGGGTAGCTTGTTATACAGCAAAGGTAACTGATATACAGCAAAGGTAACGGCTTTAATTTGCAGCTACCTCCCAAATCAAACATTCTACCTTACAGCTTTTAAGTGTGTGATATACTTACCAACCTAATGTGTGACAGAGCAGAGTATATTTCATTGCTCTCAGGGTTGCGTTTGATCTGAATATCAAGAATTCCCTGGCTGCTCTCATTTCTTGGATGTTAGAATGTTCCAGTTTGGTGGAAATAAAGAGTAAACCAAACCGAAATGACCTGACCTGCTATTCAAGTCATCGATCCAGATGAATACCCTGCCTTGAGCGAATGGTTGCAAACAATACCCTCCCTGTGGCTGATGGGAAACTATTCTGATCCAGATTCATGTGTGTATTTTTTATTTAAAAATTTTTTGATGAATCTTTTCTTTTCCAAACTTACATAACGTTAGTGGGCTGTGTGTGTGCTCATTGCCCGCTGTGGTTGACTCCGATTGCCACTTTAGTAGGCACACTCTGGGCTGCCCACCCAACAGCCGTGCCCCCTTCTTTCTCCTTAGGGAACCTGGACTGTTCAGCGAGCCACCCCTCACCCTGACCCGGCTTCCTCAAGCCAGTGCCTTCCATCTCGTGCCCCTGGCCAGGGACTGGTTTGAACACCAGCATGGGCAATTCGCCAGATCGAGGGGTTTCTGGAAGGGGCTCCTTGCTGAGAACAAGAGACCCAGAAAGGACAAGAGAGATGTCCCCTCGTCTTCTGCAGGGCACAGCCCCTGCCTGGGGTGCTCAGAGCTGAGCAGGCATGTTGGCCCCTCAGGAGAGCCACGCCAACACAGTGACACAAGGCATGGGCTAACGGAGCTGTCCCTGCGACTGCCAGCGGTTTCCCACGAGACCAACTTATTGGAGTCTCGCCGAAGCCAAAACGCCTGAGTGACCCCCGGCAGGTGGGGACACGGCCGCTCCCTTAGGACGAGGGTGGCTCTGGCCAGGCAGGACTTCTCCCGGGGCTGCCCGGGAGCGCCTTCTGCCCGGTGGTCCACGCTCCCCAACCAAAGCGGAACCTGCCTAAGGACCTGAGCTTTAACATCGGCACTTAACGGTGTGGCCGCGGGCAGGGCGCCGCTCGGCATCCCTGAAACCAGAGCAGCCGGATTCCGGTGCGGGCGGTCGGCGGCGCTTGGGAGACACCTGCTTCCTGCGAGGGCGCGGGGCAGCCGGGCCTCCCGGGATTGGGGACTGCAGCCGCGCTGTCTAGGGATTGGTTGGCTCTGGTGTGGAGGCGGGCTCCTGGAGGAAGGCAGTTGCTGATTGGCTGGCTTTCCGAGGGAGTTACTGAAGTGTCATTCATTGGTCACCGAATTTAAAACTGGTTCTGGTGGTTACCTGTCTCCATAGCTGCAGAACAATCAGTTTCTTCCCAGGAGAACGGACACTTTTAATTCTCAGTGTTTACTGCATAAGGGTTACCAGGGCTTTGGAGGGGGCCTGGATTTGACTAATGACTTCCTGGTGTGACCCAGAGGAGTTACTTAAACCTCAGTTTTCACGTCAATATAATGAGAAAAATATATTAATAAGTGCCTCCCATATAGGACTGCTGTGAGGATCGAATATGATCATCTATGCAGAGCCCTTAGGACAATGCTTAGCACATAATAAAAGATAATTGTCACTCGAGGGTGGCCATGCTGGCCTTCTAACAGGTTACCCCCTCACCCTCCTCCAATCCTTCACCTCATGCAACTGGGGGCATCTTTCACATGCAACTTGGAACCTGTATTCCCATCGCTCATGGAATAATAGGCTGCTCCTTCTCTGGTCTGGGAAGCTTATGTGGCCTGGCCCAGCTGTCTCTCTGGCCTGGCTGTTGCCTGCTTTCTGCTCTCCAGGCCGCAGCTTCTCTGGCTTCATCGAACTTGAGGGGCTTTCCCCTGCCTCAGGGCCTTTGCACTCTCTTGCCACATCCCACCTCCCCACTCCACCGGGTAACATCTTTTCCTCCAAGTCTAGCACCTCTGTGATGAATCCATGATGGAAGCTGTTCCACTCCTCATGCTCTTGGAGCTCTTTGCACCTTCCCCTCCCAGCACCAAGTCACAGGTGTAATTCTGCTGTTCGTGTTCACATCGGATTAACGCCTTCCCCAATACAAACAAGGCCACTCAATAAGGGCAAAGGAGGTGGAGTCTGTTAGTTGAATAAAGAAGGGGAATGAATGATTGAATGAATGAATGAAGGCACCCAATCAAGAGTCAGATGTTTCGCAGCCAGACAGGCTCCAGTCCTGGGGTCAGGCGTGCCTGCCCTGCTGAGCAAGGGGGCTGGGCTCTTCATCTCGGAACTGACGAACCTGAACGCTCCCCTCATTTCCCTCATGAAATGTCCAATCTGTTTGACTTCAAAAATCGGATTGTTTACGTCTTCATCCAAACTGTCAAATCATCGTCATGATTATTGTCACAGTGGCCATTTGTTGTGAACTCATCAGGCGCCGGGTGCTGGGATTTTTGGGGGAGCCTGTTATGTGCTTTGTGTTCTCACAGGTCCCTTGTGGTCACTCTATGACACAGCAGCCTGTTCACAAATGGAAAAACTGAGACAGAGAGGGAAAGCCACTTGCCCAAGGTTCCAGTGCTGGTGAGGGATGGACTGAGATGCAAACGCCATCTACAGGCTGCCTCGATGCTGGGCTTTTTGACAGCTTTATTGAGATATATTTGTATATACCTTTAAATTCACCCATTCAATGTTTGCAACTCCATTTTTATTGTCTGTTGTGCAACATATACAAGATTGTGCAAATATCACCATATCTAGTCTTAAAACATTTTCATCAACCCTAAAAGAAATCCCGTATCCATATGACTCAGCAGTGGATAAAAAAATAATACATAAAAATAAGAAAAAGAAATCCCATATCCATCAGGAGCTCCCTCCACTCCCCCTTACCCGCTCCCTCCCAGGCCCTGGCAATCACTAATCTACCTTTCGTCCCTGTAGATTTGCCTTTTCTCAACACTTCATATAAATGGAATTACAGCATGAGGCCTTTTGTGACTGCCTCCTTTCACTTAGAGTGTTTTGAAGGTTCATTTATTTCATAGCATGGATCAGTCTTTATTGCTTTTGATTGCCAAATAGTATTCTAATTGTATAAATATGCCACATATTGTTTATCCATTCATCCGTTCACGGCCATTTGGGTTGTTTCCACACTTTAGCTATTATGAATTGTGCTGCACACAACATTCATGTACAAAGTTTTTTGTGGATGCATGTTTTCATTTCTCCTGAATATTTACCTAGGGGTGGAATTGTTGGATCACTTGGTACTCTGAGTTAGCTCTTTGAGGAGCTGCCAAACCATTTTCAAAATGGCCGTACCATTTTACATTCCTAGCAGTGAGGGTTCCAACTTTTCCACATCCCTGACAACACTTGTTATTATTT
>NW_012138525.1:5209579-5231799 GCF_000956105.1 Propithecus coquereli | reverse complement strand
GAACTCCTGAGCTCAAACAATCCGCCCGCCTCGGCCTCCCAGGGAGCTAGGATTACAGGCGTGAGCCACCGCGCCCGGCCCCAAAAGTTTGTAATTTTGATGAAGTGCAATTTATCTATTTTGTCTTTTGTTGCTTGTGCTATGGTGACATATTTATGAAATTATCATCTAACCCAAGGTCATGAAGATTTACTCCTATGTTTTCTCCTAAGATTTTTATAGTTATAGCTCTTACATTTACTTCTGTGATCCATGCTGACTTAATTTTGTGTACAGTGTGAGCTAGGGATCCAATTTTATTCTTTTGTATGTGGCTATCCAGTCACCCCAGCACTATTTGTTTAAAAAGTATTCTTTCCCCTATTAAATTGTCATGCCGCCCTTGTTGAAAATCAGTTGAGCATGGCTGGGCACGGTCGCTCATGCCTGTAATCCTAGCACTGTGGGAGGCTGAGGGGGAAGGACTGCTTGAGGTCAGGAATTTGAGAACAGCCTGAGCAACAGAAAGATCCTGTCTCTACTAAAAATAGAAAAACTTAGCTAGGCATGGTGGTACGCACCTGTAGTCCCAGCTACTTGGGAGGCTGAGGCAAGAGGATCACTTGAGCTCAGGAGTTTGAGGTTGTAGTGACCTGTGATGATACCACTGCACTCTAGCTGGGGTGACAGAGCAAGACTATCTCAAGAAAAGAAAGGATGTCCAACCTTCTTTGAGCTAAATTTGTATGGATGTGTTATTATATGTGTTCCAGAAACTATGAAATTCCTAGAAATGTAATGTTATTGGTCATAATTTTGGTTATTATATCAAAACATTATGCCACAGAAATAATCAAATCTCCTTGTCAATTGTTGGTTATAATGAACTCTCATCAGATCTTTAACCCTGGGCATTTTAAGTCTTAGCCACAGTTAATTGCTCTATCCTAATGCTTTTTCTGAAAGCTCTTTGTAAACAACTATAACCCTAAAGTGCTGGGTCTTCAAGAGAATCCATGGAAAAGATGGAAAGGATGCTGACAAATACAGGTTTCTGGTAACTTTAAGATCATATCGCTGGAAGAGGTGAACATTTCCAGAGCTCTAATAAAGAAATTGATGGCTTCATGCAACTGCTAGCCAAGATCAAGCAGAACAAAAATTAATTACATAGGATGAAGTGAACTGATGCAGATAATTTATAATGACTTTTTATTTGCAATGTTGCTGGTTCCCTAAATGTTTTATTTTCTAGATTTAAAGAAATGTTTTTTGCTTAAGCTATTTACAGCTTATAACAATTCAGTAAAGTATACGTTTGTAAATAAAAATTGAAACACTTACTTTTTCTCCCTACCTGATCCCTCCAGAATTTGGAAACTATTCATGAGTATTCTTATTTTTATGGCAATATAGTTATCTGCGTAAGTTTAATAAGAATCTGTTCTCGGCCAGGCACGGTGTCTCACGCCTATAATCCTAGCACTCTGGGAGGCCAACGTGGGAGGATGGCTTGAGGTCAGGACTTTGAGACCAGCCTCAACAAGAGACCCTATCTCTACTAAAAATAGAAAAAATTAGCTGGGCGTGGTGTCACACACCTGTAGTCCCCGCTACTTAGGAGGCTGAGGCAGGAGGATCACTTGAGCCCAGGAGTTTGAGGTTGCAGTGAGCTATGATGATGCCACTGCACTCTACCCAGGGTGACAAAGCGAGACTCTCTCAAAAAAAAAAAAGAGAAAAAGAATCTGTTCTCATAACAGGACACAGTTGGAAACACTGGTTACATTACCAAGGCTTTATCTGGGACTCCATATTTGAGAATGTACACAGAATAAATTTATAGATACTGCAGGCAAAGTCTGCAATCTGCTTTGGTTTGGCTTCTTGGCATTAAGAGATTTTTAAAAAGTCCAGTTGGAGATTGCTTGTCAAAAGTTCCAGCAAAGCAAACTTAAAAAGAGCCTAAATGGTCAATCATTATTCTCACTGTGCTTATATAAATAATCAGGCCGAGTTTAATGAGACTAAACTTATTGTATGGATAAACTAGTCTTCCTTTGATTATCTTTGGCAGAAATGGGGATGACTGTAGAGAGAAAAATTACATTTCAGAAGAAAATCTACAGTACACACGTTATTATTAATAGATTGTAGCCCTGTTCATTGTCTTCAAGTTTTTATTATCTACGTCTAAACTGGACTGGATCCTGAATTCTTCTAGGGTCCTCCAATCCAGTTTTCTCCCACTGAATCACTAAGAACCAGAATCGCTCTGTCTGAAGCCCTATAGCTGAAGCTGCACAACTTGATATAAACTTCATGGGACAAGTCTCCTGCCTGATGTGCGGGCCACACAGGGAGTTCTCAGAACAGCTGATGTCACAGCCAGAGGCATCCAAACTGCAAACCAGCAGGAGGAGTTGATAACTACATGCCGTGGATGGCTTTTCCCAAGATGTCAGAAGAGGACTCCTTATTGTAGTGAAATTCTTACCTCTTAATTTTTCCTTGGTACGCCTGCTTCTTTCAACGTAGCTAGAATTTCACAATCAGTAGCTTATGCAGGTAACCTGATGAAATGTTGGATACACAACTGTTGTTCAGATTAGACTCGTGGTCCCTTTATAACACACAGTCAGATTCTAGATCTACTTGCTCTCACTCCCTGATTTAATTTAGCTCAGTCGTGGGATTCTAGATTATCTACTACCGGAGCAGGGAGGAATCTGTGCAGTTGCCGACACTTCCTGCTACATAGGGATAAAGACTTCTGGTGTTATAGAGAAGCAGTTGCAAAAATTAGCAGACTACTTAGTTAAAATGGGTGGACTCCTCATCTAGCTCATTCTTTGATCTATATGATGTCAGCTGGTTGGGTTCATGGGGACCCTGGCTAGGGTCCACTCTGAACTCTAGGTATTATCCTCCGCGTGGTCGTAATAATGGTCTCCCTGGTGCACTGTATTCTCTCCCAGGTTTTAAATGTTTGCACACAGCCATCTGTTAATGTCAAATGATCTCTCTCTGTCTGGACTGACAAAAATCCGAAGAAATGCATGATCGTGAGACGCTGTAACCTGTGAATGGCGTGCCGAGACGGGAAACCCAGCGTGGTGGCAACTGACAGCAGCGCTGATGCCCTGAGTTCTGGTCGCGCTCTCACCAAGGTTAGAGCCGGACCAAAAGGGAGAATCATTAAATAAAATTTGTGGGAGGTCATTGGTTTGGACGGAGCCCCTGCACTGAGGCCCAACTGGCCAAACCAAAATGGAGCCACTCGTGCTGAAGTCCCACGCGCCAAGCGGAAACTAAGTTTATCTGACCTTCCGTGGAATCAGGAGAGCGAGAGGTTAAAGCCGGTTTTAGCTGGCTTGGGAAGGACGTCCCCTCTGCTTTAACCCGTGCGTGGAAAGTAGTTGGAAACGACCAGTCCGCTTTTTGTTCCGTTCCCACTTTCCTTGGCCTTCTCTGTACCAACCCCCTGTGCCCAGCTCATCGCAACACCGTCCTATGGTATAGAACGAGGTGTTGCCCAATTCTAGAATCGCAACTAAAAGCCAGTCGAGATCTTTAAATTTGTTGTAATTTTGTCTTTCGACAGCCCTCAGACATAGAGTGTTTGAAGCGCTGATCCAAATAAAGTCAGTCCCCTTGGCGGAGCTGTGGGGCTCCTGCCTGTCCCCAGAGCACAACCCGCAACCACTGCACCCGGGCTGGGGGCAGGACCTGCTTTTCCTGGAGCCACGCCCTGCTCGGCAAGTGAGCACTGGGGGCCACCAGGATCCAAGTATCGTCAACCTGCCACACCTGCAGTAGAGCTTCCTCCCTCCAGGCCGGCCTGTGTGGGGAGGTCCTGGCTGCTGTACCTGCTGGAATGGGACAGGGGGGCAGTGTGGAGAAAGGCCAGCAGCCTGCCCCTCCCAGGGAGAAATGGAGACGCAGACCAGGAGGTGGGAGGCGAGGGAGCCCTGTCTTTTCGGCCACACCTGCCCAGAGTACAGCACCCTACGTAAAATTCCCGCAACACAGAACTGGTGGGAGGTGAGGGGAGGGCAGGTGTATGATTTTTTTCTGTCACCAAATACGTGCCACTCTTCACACCAATTCTCCAATTCTCTAACACCAGCTGGGTGGCCAACGTGAAAATAAATAAAATTTTAAAACTGTTGCAACCCCAAAAACAATAAGCTGTGTGAGAGACGTAACTATGATCTGAGTCACACAGCGTGTTTTGCAATTCTGTGTCTTAGATTATAGCCTAACTCTCTTGCTCATAGTTCTTGTTCTGTAAGTGACTATTAAAGACCAGAGACCAGACCTCCCTCCTCCAATCAATGATCTTTCTTGTAGATTAACTGCCTCCTTTCTTGTCCTGTGCCTAACGCAGGGGGCACCCAAGACCCCATGACTGTTACATCTTCAATGTGGCATGTTAAGTATACCTTTCCCAAAAGAAAAGGACCACCTCGACTGGTCAGATTGTTGTAACTATGCATTAAGCCCTACACGGAAGGATGCTGAAATTCTGTTTCAGTCCCTAAGCTTGTCTGCATAAACAACCCCAAACCTCCGCACTTGGGACACTGATTTCCGTCCTCTGGATTCGTTGCTTCCTGGGCAGGGCCGTCCTCAGGCTTAGTGCTGGAATAAATTCTCTTTGAACTAGATTTGGCCCCTGCTTTTGATTATTTTAGATTAACAAACAATTCTGTTCAACTGACAGTGACTGCCCGGAGTTGGCGCAGACCCCGCAGGTCAGGGGATCAGCCCCACGAGACTGCCCCCTGCAGATGCCAGCCACCAGTGGGATGCCCAGGCCACCCACGCTTCTGCCTGGACAACTGCAAATTCAGGGCTTCCCTCGACCCCCTCCTCAGTTTGACAACTTGCTAGAATGACTTGCAGAACTCAGGAAAGCACTTCACTTACTGTCGCCGGTTTATTATAAGGAATAGAACTCGGGAACCGCCAAACAGAAGGGATGCAGGAAGCGAGGTGGGGGCACCTCGATGTATTCACCAGCCCAGATGCTGTCTGAGCTCCTGAACCCCGCAGTCTGGGGGTTTTTACGGAGGTTTCCTTATGTAGGCATGATCGATCGAATCGTTGGCCACTCAATCTCCAGCCCCTCTCCCCTCCCTGGGGGCCGTGGGGAGAGAGCTGGACATTCTAACGCTCTAATTACAAGCTTGGTCTTCTGGTGAGCAACCACTGGAGCTGTCTGTCCCAACGTGTCAGCTCACGAACAAGCTCAGGTACGGTTAATGGGGGCTCGTTATGTACGGCAAAGGCTGCTATCACTCAGGAAGCTCCCAGGGCCTTAGGAGCACTGTGCCAACAACCAGGGACAAAGACCAGATATATATTTCTTATCATACCAGAGAGGGTAAGAGTGTGGATCATTCCTCAAACACTACAGACACAGTTTCACCGTTTTTGTGAAAATCTGGTAGATCTTGAATGAAGGTTTCTCCATTTACTGCATGCCTTAGAACGATTTCCAGAGACTTTAAGTGATTCTTTCTTTAAAAAAAAAATAACCTGGCCAGTTAAAGCATAGCTTTGCTGGGAGAGGCCCGTCAGCCTTATGATGCCATTCCGGAGTCCCCGCCCCGTGTGGTTGCATTCAGGTCACAGATGTTTCCTGAGCCCCACCGCGTGCCAGCTTTCGTCCTAGGCTGTAGGGAAGCAGCCAGGAACGAGGCAGACGGGGTCCTTGTGGCTCCCAGTGGTGGGGGTAGTATTAGATCACACACACATGCACACACATGCACATGCACACACACACACACCCTGAATGAATCCCTGTCACATCACCATGCCACATGCTCCAGAGGTGGGCGAGGCAACAGGGCATGTTTAATGATGTCCTTCCCTCCAGAGCCTCCCAGAGGTGGCACTGACCAGGCCGCCCGCCTCTGTCCTGGGCTGATGCCAACTCCTCTCAGAAGACCCAGCCGAGAGACGGGCCGCTGATGTGTGGTCTGGCAGCCCCAGCAGCTCAGGGCCCATCAGTGTCAGTCCCCAAAGGAGGACACAGCAGGCAGTTGGACAAGTAGCAATGAGGTGTCCTTGGGGCAGGTGGTGGTGGCCTATGGCCCCAGAACAGGGAGCGTTGGGAGAATCTCCAAGCAAACCCCAGAAGGCACTATCCTCCAGCCTGCAGTGTCCCCTTCCCTGCCCCCAGCACCTGGTAGGCTGGCCTAGACCAGCTGGTCACTCTTGCCATGTGACTGCAGCCATCCTGGTGTTGACAAAGGAGAGGCACACAGGTCTCAGAGCTGATCCCTCCGTGGGCTCAGGAAAACAGGCATGACTGGCTGAGACCAGGGCTGGGGATGGGTCCACAGGGGCACACGGCTGCCAGCAAGACACCTGCTGCGCCCCCTGCCCTGGGGTGCTGTGACCCAGGCCAAAGCTACAGCATGGGCCTTTGTGTGCCCGGGGTCAGCTTGGGCAGATGGGCCACTTCCATTAAGCTTTGTGGAAAGCCAAACCAGCCTCTGGACAAGGACGTCCCAGGACGCCAGCGTGGGAGCCTCCGACATAAAACATCCATTTCTTCCCGTGATGTCTCCCCACCCCACTGTGGGTGAAACCGAAAGAATGATCTTGCTGTGTAGCTGCGTCACCAAAGGATTACAAGAGGGTCTCAGAGACCTCGGGGGAGGCATTCCCTGGGCTGGGGGCCAGGTGACTGGCTTCTTCTGGTCCTGGGGGGCCATGAGGAGCCCATCCTTTTCTCCTCCCTGGGTCTGCATCTCGAGGTCAGCACAAAGGGGCAGGACGGAGATTTCTAGGGCCCCGGCCCACTCTCACATTTCCCATGTCACTCGTTTCCCCCCGTAAGAGTGCCCTGAGAGCCTGGCGTCCCGGTCTGAGATCCCACTGCCCGGGACCCCGCCCAGGGCCCCCATGATGCTGGCTGCCTTGGAGGGGAGGCACCGGCAGGAAGAGGGCAGGGACCCTTTAAGCCCAGCCTCACTCGCTCAGTCTGTTGCTATGTATGGGACCAACTTCCTTAGCAACCACCAGCCTCTTAAAGGGGCCCTGGGAGCAGTGGTTGCCCTCAGCCATGGCTCCCAAAAAGAAGGCAAGCAAGGGGGGCAAGGAGCCTGAGGTCAAGAAGAAGGGGGGCAAGAAGGAGGCCGGCGTGATCCTGAAGCCTGTGGAGACGCCCCTGGCGGAGGAGACGCGGGAGTTCTACCACATCCAGATCCGAGACCTGGAAGACCGGGTGGCCCGGTGGGTGGGCCGGTGGGCAGGAAGCTGGTGCTCTGGTCAGAGGCCCCACTCCAGGGTGGCCACCGTGCAGGCTCGGCCAGGGACCCTAGACCTGTGTTCTGGCCTCCCATGGGATGTCCAGCCCCCACCCCCACCCCAGCCTCAGTTTCCTCATTAGGTACCATTGGGAGGCTTTGAAATGCTGACGATAAATGGATTTCCCCACCCCTTCTCAGGGGCCAGAGCCCTGGGCCCACCCTAGGCAAGCTCCACTCCCTGCCTGCCCTACGCCTGCCCATGGATCACGCACTTTAGAAAAGGAAGAGTTTAATCAGTGCGATGAGTTATAAGGGCGGCCCCCTGGCGGGCAGGTGGACCATGTGGCCCTCTACCCCCTGGAAGTGGCGCCTGTGCCCCTCTCACTTACTCAGCTGCTGAGCCCAGGTGTTTCTCTGTGCTGGGCCTCAGTTCCCGCAAATGTAGATGAGGAAGGTCGATCCCCCTCTGTGACTGTGTCATTCTATCCTGGGGCCTGTTTTGTGGTGACGTGGGTGGTGGCGGGGAGTGATCCTTACTCTTCATTTGAGACTTGTTCACCTGCTCATCCTTTTTCTCATTTTATAACCAGTTTCAGGCCATATATGGGGGCTCATGCCTGTAATCCTAGCATTTTGGGAGGCCAAGGCAGGAGGATGTCTTGAGGCCAGGAGTTCAAGACCAGCCTGAACAACATAGCAAGACTCCATCTCTACCAAAAAAAAAAAAAAAACAAACTAGCCAGGTGTGGTGGCACTTGTAGTCTCAGCTACTTGGGAGACTGCAGCAGGAGGATCTCTCGAGCCCAGGAGTTTGAGGTTGCAGTGAGCTGTGATGATGCCACTGGACTCTAGCCTGGGTGACAGAACGAGACCCTGTCTCTAAAAACAAACAAATAACAGTTTCCTCCCAGCTCTGAGGCACCACCCGAGTCTCGAGGTGACCCTTAACAAGACAAAGCAGTAGGCAGTGGCTCTTCCCCAGACAACTGATGCTGCAGATTATCCCAGCTAATGCTGAGTCCTTCTTGGGCACTAGGCAGGCCCTGTTCTGTTCACTGCGTCTCTGTGACAATCCCATGAGAGGTCCTGACATCATCCTCCTTACACAGACAGGGGTACTGAGGCTTAGAAAGCGGAACGCACCCCCAGAAAGAAGAGGTACCGGGAAGGGAGCCCTGTCCTCCCTGACGCCCTACGCCAGGCTGCTTCCTTGATCTACAAAGGGCGTTCACCCCCACACCCCTGAAGTGCCCTGTGTACAAAGCAGTAGCCATCCAAGAGATGCTGGTTGCAGAAATTACTAAGTAAAACAACTTTCCAAATAACTTCAATTATTCCATTGGAACCAGTAAATCAGTTATGTGACACTGCTTAAAATTAAACAAATGTCCCTTAAAATTCAGACTTCCCTTGCACTGAGACATCGGGTGGGATGTATTCAGGGAATGTGCATTTAGCAGGCAGTTACTGGGCGCATGCTATTCGCCAGGCCTTGGGAATGCAGAGGTGGGGGACAGGAGTATATTATCGGGTCTCTACCTCCCAGTGGGTCTAGGGCCATCCTACGGGAGGGCACCAAGGAGAGGGCCACAAACATTGCTCAGGACCACAAGGGTCCACTGGGGAGGCAACACGGGGGTCACTCAATGGACAAGGGTAGGGGAGATGGCAGGTGCAAAGGCTTGGGGTTGGAGTGCTAGGGTTGGGGCCCTAGCACCAGTGGAGGTGCTAGGGAGGGGTGCAGGGCTGGCCGACTGCAACAGCAGGGATTGTGGCTAAAAGCCTTGGTTTTAGGGTCAGGTTGACTCGGGTTCAATCTTTGCCATTTACTAACTGGGAGTTTCTCTATCCCTCTGAGCCTCAGTTTCCTCAACTGTAAGTGGGGATGATCGTCATAGTGTCACAGCACCGATGTTCACATGGGCTGTTGTGAAGATTCAGCAAATGCACACTGTACACCTGCTGTGTACCAGGCACAGGTGTTGGGGACGTACCTGTGAACACAGCAAAGGCTCTGCCCTCATGGAGCTTACATTCTAGTGATGTAATGAACATAAAAAGCTGGGCACAGGTGTAGGCCGTGGTTGTGACCACCCACCATGGGGCACAGTGGGAGACCAGGCTGGATTCAGACCACGAGGAACTTCACATGGCCCTTTATAGGCGGTGGCGCAGGGGTTCCCGGGAGAGTAGCGGGCCCAGCCGCACCGGAGGCTGGGCTTGCCTGGCCCAACCCCAGGACTGCTGCCCACCCCTGCCCCAGGTACCAGCGGAAGTGGGATGAGCTGGCCGTGCAGGAGAAGCTGTTCCGCCAGGAGTTTGACCAGCTGGCCAACAGCAAGAAGGAGATCGTGGCCTTCCTCAAGCGCACGCTCAACCAGCGGGTGGATGAGATTACGGACCTCAATGAGCAGCTCCAAAACCTGCAGCTCGCCAAGGAGGTGGAAAAGGATGCCTTCGAGGCACAGCTAGCCCAGGTGCGCCACGAGTTCCAGGAGACCAAGGACCAGCTCACCACGGAGAACATCGTCCTTGGTGAGGAGGGGACTGGGCCGCGAGCCTGCAGGCACACGCCTCAGAGGCACAGGGTCGAGGGCACAAATCCCAGCTCTACCACTGACTGTACCTGTGGCCTTGGGCAAGCACTTCTCTCTGACCCTGCTTTCTCACCTGAGCAACAGGGATAACGTGGCTACCTTGAGTAGCAACAGCCATGTGCGTCTTGGCACACATTATCTTCCTTAATTGTCCCAGAAATCCTTCGAGGCAGGAAACATCACCACTACCCCAGTTGTAGATGAGGAAGCACCTCGAAAAGGTGAAGTATCTTGCCCAAGGTCACCCAGTTGGCAGGGGCTTGTTGAGGAACAAATGACAGCATGAGCACCTGGCCCAGAGAAGGTATACAAATGCAGGTGCTGTTGTCATTGTTCCTTTGTGAGAGGGGAGGAGAGGAGAGTAGCAAGGGAAGCTGCTTAAAGGAAGTGGAACCTGAGCAAGGCTTCGTAAGATTCGTGAAGGGGAGGACAAAGGACATCCCAGACAAAGGCAATAAAGGTGGCCAGGACCAGGCATGGCATGAGCAGGGACAGCAGACCAGCCCCACGGGATCAGGAAGTGCAGGGAGGGCAGGAAAACGTGGGCAGGAGAGACAGAGATGTGGGGGCCTCGCTGCCCCCACCAGGCCCTGCCCTCCAAGGCTGCCCCTCTTCATCCTTGTGCCCTGCGGTGGCCAGCGGGGAAGCTGGCAGCCCTGGAGGAGTTCCGGCTGCAGAAGGAGGAGCTCACGGACAGGTTCATGTTGCTGGAGGCCCAGCTGCGGAACCAGGAGAGTGAATACAAGGACTATGTATACAACCTGGAGAAGAAGTCGGTGCTGGACAAGGACAGGTGGGCAGACGGGGCGTGCCCTCTGCAGCCTTTGCAACGTCATGGCTGGGGCCACACGCATCCCAGTCTTCAGGCCTTAGCCTCCCTCGGCTTCCAACTGGGGGGACTGGACTGGGTCACTGACCCCCCGCTCTGCTGTCTTTGGAATCCCGACGGGCGATTTATGGAGGGGAGTATGAGTAAGGCCCGAAGCTCTGGTCCTTGTGCTGGCATTGGAGACTCCTGGACTTCCTTTTGCAACATTTGGTGGTTTAAATTGTATTTATGTAACAGGTAATTAAAATGGTTCAAGTTCCAAAGGTGCAGAGGGTCTATAGGGAAGAGCTCCCTACCCATGGCCCCATACTTTTGGAGGGGCAAGCAAAGGTTTTTAATGGCCCTAGGCACTCTGGGGACCCCACGAAGGGTGCCCAGGGCTTGTGCCCACCCTGCCTGACCCCCTTGCACCCCACCTTCCTAACCAGACTCAGGAAAGAGATCATCCAGCGCGTGAACCTGGTGGCCACCGAGTTCCGCAAGGTGGCCACTAACCAGATGTGGGAGACGACAAAGCGGGCCATCCTGGAGAACAGCAGCGTGACCCTGCAGCTGGCCAAGGTGTCCCGGCAAGGCATGCAGCTGCTGCAGGAGAATGAGCAGCTCAAGGGCAGCCAGGACGAGCTGTGCAAACAGCTGGAGCTGCTGGAGGACACCCAGAAGGTCATGGCCAGGCACAGAAGAGGCCACCAGAAGGTGCGCCCGCAAGCCCTGTCCCAGGGCGTTTGGCGCATATGGCAGGAGGGAACCCTGAGCACCCTGCAGGGGTAGAGCCAAGTAATGAGGGAGGGAGGCCACGGGGGGTGGGGGGTGGAAGGAGCTCCAGGGTGCCGGGCCAGCTCTGGGTTTTATTTGCTTTAAAGCAGAGCCACCCCTGGAGCTGGGGACTCTGCTCAGCTCTGCTTGGGGCCACCTGCTGCACCCACAGATCATCCTCATGCTGACCGAGAAGTGCCAGGAGCAGCAGCAGAGCATGGCGGAGGCCAAGCAGCTGCGCCTGCTGCTGAGCCGCCTGGAGCAGAGATTCCTGCAGCTGCAGACTGACAGCCAGGCCACCAGGTGTGCCCAGGAGGGCCTGGGTGGGCGGGAGCAGGTGGACGTGATGTTCAAGCCCAGCCCTTTTTGGCCATATTACCCTGGGCCAGTGACTTCCCCTTTCTAGAGGGGCCTGTCAGATAGGCTGAGGCCTGGGGCTGGATGGGGACCCTGTGGGCTGGAGAGAAATGGCAGGGCCCATGGCCCCAGGTGGCACCAGCCACAGCCCAGGGAGGGGGAGGCTGTTGACTCATCCGGAGCCCGGGCCCAGGAGCCAGAGAGACCAGCTGAACCTGCAGCTGGAGCGGCAGCAGGCTGAGGCACAGCGGCTGCAGCAGGAGCTGGCCGAAGAGCAGAGGGCTCGGGCCAGCCTGGAGATGGCCCTGAACCAGGCCACCTCCACCCTCCAGGACATTCTGCAGGTAAGCAGGAAGCAGAAGAGGGTGTGAGGGAGCAGGCCTGGGACAGAAGCTACTCATAAAGAACAGGCCTAGAAGGGGCTGGCTGGGGCCAGCTCAGAGGCCCCTCTTGCCCCTGAGACACTCCGGGCAAGTGTGTCCTTCTCTGATTTGGGACTTCAAAGATCCCTCCAAGGTCTCAAAGGAGCTAGAGTCCTTCTCTGAGGCTCTAGAAGGCCTCAAGCCTCACTCAGTCTTCCCAACAGGAGAATGGGTATCCCACCCCAGCCAAGAACACCTGGGGGAAATGGGCACGGGGCTGGGGTTTCCCGGGGGAGGGCAGACAGTGGGGCCCTTGTGGGCCTGACCCCCTGCCCCACAGCAGATGCAAGTGGAAGAAGAGGAAGGCGTCTTCGATGTGATGTACCAGCTGCACTGCAAAGATACGCTGCAGCAACTGCTGGCCATGCTCAGCTCTGCCATGGCCCTGAGACCCCCAAAGGCTGTGTGTCCCCGCCAGGAGTCCCAGCCCCAAGGCCCACCCAAAGAGAGGTGAGTGGGAGAGGAGGCAGCATGGGGAGCAGGGCAAAGGGACCTGTCCAGGGACTGTGCTCAGCTGATCCTGGGCCGGAAACCTAGCTGTCCCACGTTTCTCTGCACCTTGCCTCCTCATCTGTGAAACGGAGGTGATGCCCCCCCCGACTCCCCAACAGCCGGTCCAACATCCAGCCGCCCAGGGTCGGGTCTCTGCTACAGCAGCTTTCCAGCACCGCAGCGTACCAGCCCGGGGATCTAGGCCTGGTGCCTTACCAGGGCCACGTCCCACCTAACCCCCAGGACCTCAGGCTGCTCTCACATGCCACCCGCATGAGGACCTTCCGGGCACACAGCACCCCTGAGGTGAGGGTTCCAGGGGCCCTAGGGACAGCAAGGTGGCAGCCAGCCCTGGGTACAAAGTGGGGCTCTGCCAGGCAGTAGCTGTGTGGCCTTGGGGATGTGGCCAGACCTCTCTGAGCTTCCCCATCTGTAAAATGGGCTGAAGAAAGGTGTGGCCAGGCCTCAGAGGGCTAAGGTATGCCTACGCATCACCTGGGGGAGGGGTGGCTGTTGTCCCTTCCCCCACTGACAGAGGAAGGGTGGGCTCCCCCTCAACAGGCCTCAGCTTCCAAGATGGCATCTTTACTCTTACAGATCCACGCCTCCAGTTCTCTAAAAAGGCTCAAAAAGTTTAGTCTTCCTGATGTTCTCCTACACCCCAAGTAGGACACAGAGAGAAGACCGACCCCATACTCCAGCAACGGACCGTTCTAGCCACAGTCCCCCCCTTTAATCTGTAGGCGGCCCGGAGCAGCCCAGAGAACAGTGTATAAATGGTGGATACCAAGGTTGGCGTGGCAGCTCTATGGCCGTGGCTAGGTCTGTGGGCACTGCAGTCAGGCAGGCAGCCATGGACACTAGTGTCAGGGGCTGACACCTGCTGAGGGCCCCTGGCTTCGCTCACGGATGTGATCCAGGAGCAGGTCGGTGGCTCGATCCAGCAACAGAGGCAGCAGCTCCTGCTCCGAGGGGGAGAAACACCCCAGCACGTAGGCCTGTACTGCCTCAGGGTTCGTTGGGCGCCCGATGCCCACCCGCAGCCTCGGCATTGCCTGTGGGGGAGCCAGAGGGTCCCAGGGAACTTTGGTGAGATGTGTAGGGGGACCCGTGCTGGCCCACCCGACCCAGTGCAGGACAGAGGGGCAGACTCACACTGGAGTTGAGGCAGCTAATGCAGGAACGGACTCCATTGTGGCCCCTTCAAGGGATACAGGAGGGGCAGTTAGTGCCTCCCTGGGTTAACACCCTTCCACCCCTCCCTGCCCAGTCAGAGCAGCCCATCCCTTGCAGAGACTGGGTCTGCAGCCCTACTCCACCCCTACTGGGAGGCCAGCATCCCCAGCCAACCCTGACCAGCTCAGGGCCTCACCTGGCACTGCCCCCCAGCTTCAGAGCCAGTTTCCCCAGGGGCTTGTCCAGCTCATCGTGCACCAGGTAGACCTCCTCCGCAGTCAGCCCAAACATCTCCGCTTGGCACAGGGAAACGGTGGCTCTGGTTACTGCTGCTCTGCCCAGAAGGGCATTGTCCCGACTCCCATAGGAGGGGCCACAATTAATCCTCATTCACGTATAAAGAAACTGAGGCCCCTACAAGCACCCATGGCCATGCAGCAGAGCTCAACATGCCCTTGGACGTGCGTGAACCGGGGGATCTGTCACAACCAGAGTCCCCTCTCTGGCCCAGGCGCCCTCCCAGTCAGCCCACCCCCTGACATCCTCAACTCACCGGCCCGGGCCACGCTGCGCCCGTTGGCGTTCATGAGCCGCCGCGGCCGGAGCAGGACCAGCTGGGCATCCCCGAGCGGGGCCAGGGCGAGGTCGGCGGCGCAGCGCCGGTCGCGCGCCCAACTCTCCGCCACACCTAGCCGCCGCGCCAGCTGCCCCAGCACCGCCATGCCCACGCTGTGCCGCGTGCCGGGCAGTCCCGGGTTCCCCAGGCCAGCCACCTGCGGGCAGCACCAGGGAAACTGAGGCCCAACAACTCATGCCACCCCGGATCGCACAACGTCCCCTGGGCCCCAAAGCAGAGGAGGAGAGAGGCAGACCAGGGCTGGGGTGGGTAAGGGGCGCGAAGAGGGGCCCAGAAACCCTCGGGGACTCCAGTAGGCTGGGCAGGCAGGGGCCTCCGGTGCAGCAGCGGAGTTCCTGAAGTTTGGAGCCCCTCTAGTATCGGACCCATTTTCTAGATAAGAAAACTGACATAAGGAATTTGGGGGACTTTGGCCGGGACACAGTGGCAGAATTGGAGCTAAGGCCCGGGAGCCCCTACGTCGCCGTCCCACTCCACTCACCAGCCACCGCTTCCCCGGGGGCCGAGGCTCCAAAACGCACCGGCGCATAGCCGGACTCCGCCACAGCCCGGCGCGCAAGAGGCCGGGCGGCGACATGCTGCCCCCATTCACGGCCCGGACCCCGCCCCCAAGCGTCATCCATCCCGCGGCCAATCGCGTCGCCAACTGTCCAGGGGCGGCCGCCAGCGTCCAATCCGAGCCGGGCAGCGCGGCCGCCATGCTCCTGAGGGGCGGAAGCGGCGGGGCGGCGGCTGTGTGGCGGCCGTCCCGCGCATTCCGCGGCGCGGCGTCACCGTGTCCCTGTGGGGTTTGTGTGGAACTCTCGGAGCCTTTGCTTAACCTTCGCTGGGAGAAGGGGGCTTCGTTGTGCCCCCCCGCTATGGCCCTGCCTCGCGGCGGAAACCGGCAAGTCCTTTCCCCGCTGCAGGCCTCCACCTCCCCAGCTAATAGAAGTTTCCTAACCTCCTTCCGGCGGCCGCAGCCCGGGATGCGGGGGCGTGGCCAAAGGGGCGGAGCCTGTGGGCGTCCTGGAGATGGTGCCTAGCAACGTCGGGGCTGGGGCGGCTAGGGCTTGCGAGCCGCGAGGGTGTTGGCGCAAGCCCCGGGGGCTTCCTGGAAGGGGCTCATGGAGGACTCCAACGAGGTGCGGGCTGGGGAGGAGGACAGCGCAAGGCCAGAGGGCCAGGGTGGAGAGACCAGGCTGCGTTCCCGGGAAGGCTTGAAGTCGGGAGGGGCTGGGGCATTAGTGCAATTCAGGAAGGCCCTGACCGCCGTGCCAAGATTGGAGGGCTTGGGACGTGTGGCGGGCCAGGAGGTCGGAGGGCGGCCGGAGCTGACGGTAGAGATGGCCGTGGCCCAGACAAGAGGACGAGGGAAAAGGAGGAATGAGAAATTTTGAGGAAGTGGAAGATTTAGGATTTGAGGGCCGATGGGACATATGCCTCTGGCTTAGGTAGCTGTTGGGGAAGGTGACCTCACGGAGGTGGGAAAGCCTGGGCAGACGTCAGGTGAGGTGCTCAGTGGCCTGCTGGGTGTGAGGGTCCTGCAGGATATCCGAGGGGCTGCAGGATCCCCTAGGCCGGCAACTTGAGAGAGGGTCTGAGCTGGAGGCATTAGAGCCTTGGGTGTCGGTAGCTGGAGGTGGGAGCTGGGAAGGCCCAGGAGGAGAGCAGAGGGTGGTGTGAGCTGAGGACCCTGAACCCTGACCTTGACGGTAGGAGGGGAAGAGAGACAAGACTGGAGAGAGATGGGTCAGAACAATGCTAAGAGGAAGGGGTCTGGGAATGCTGCCCCACCCCCAGATTGTGTGTGCCTCATTCCTCCCCTCCTCCACCCCGTGGAACCCTGGGGAGAGTGGGGGGTGGTGAGGGCTGCTTCTGAGGCTGCCCCAGCTGCTGTCCCTTTGGTTCTAGGATGCTCTCAAGGTTGACCAGTCTCCCTCACAGAACATCCCAAAGCCACGGGTGATTCCAATCCCAAAGGGGACCGTGCAGCGCATCTTTGGGACCAACCAGGTGTTCCAGAGCGTCTGTGATGTAAAACCAAAGGCCAAAGGGTTAACAGTGCCCCTCAAAGTCAGGGAGTAGTAAGTGACTACCTTGCCCTGGGGTCCCAGGTTTCTGGCCTACACAGCCACTAACATGCTGTGTAGCCTTGAGCCAGTTACTCTCTTTCTCTGGTCCTCAGTGAACTCAACTGTGTCGTGGGGCTCTTCCACCTCATCAGATAAAAGGCTGATGGCCTGGATGGACTCTAAGAATGCCAGCCTGCCCTCCCTGGTCTCTGTCTCTTCCCCCAACTCCCCTTCTTCCCCCCACCCTTAGCCCCTACCCCAGCCATATGCCCTGGGCTGGTCCAAAGTCAGGGCCAGCTCCTCTACCTGTACCTCCCTGTCCCCACAGCTACCACCAAGGCCAGCTGTGCTTAGAGGAAGAGGACTGGGAGATGGCTGTGCTACTCTTCTCCCGCGCCCTCCACCTGGACCCCCAGCTGGTGAGGGATGGGTCTGTGTGGGCACAGGCAGTTGCTGGCACACACTTTCCCCCTCCCTGTCTGGGCCCCTCCTCTCTGGGCCACCCAGAGGAGCTTCCTACCTGCTGGGACCTGGGTGTCAAGCCTCAAGGAAGCAGAGTGCTCCCCCTATTCTTAGGGGTGCCTGGTGGGGAGGGGACAGCAGCCATGTCCCCTCACCCTCAGGTAGAATTCTATGCCCTGCGGGCAGAGGCCTACATCCAGCTCTGCGACTTCTCCTCGGCTGCCCAGAACCTGCGAAAGGCCCACTCAGTCCAGCCAGAGAACACTAAGTACCTGGAGCGGCTCACCTTTGTGCTTTACCTGCAGGTGCCTGGGGCTGCCCCAGGCCCACGCAAGGCGCCCACCTCTCTTTCCAGCTATGGGGGGCTTCTTTGCTCTTCGGACCAGCTCTGTCTTCCTGGGTGTCTCCTTGTCCCTGTTTCTGTGTCCCCGCCTACTGCCCCCTCACCTCCCAGCTTGGTTTACTGCCAGGGAGAGGTAAGTCAAATTTTACAGCATTGGCCAATAGAACTTTCCGCAATGACAATGATCTTCTCTTCACTGTCCATTATGGTAGCCATGAGCCAAATGGAACTGTTGAGCCCTCAAAGTATGGTAAGTGTGACTGAAGAACTGAATTTTACCTTTTTTTTTTTTTTTTTTTTGAGACAGAGTCTCACTCTGTTGCCCAGAGTAGAGTGCCGTGGCGTCAGCCTAGCTCACAGCAGCCTCAAACTCCTGGGCTCAAGTGATCCCCCTGTCTCAGCCTCCCGAGTAGCTGGGACTACAGGCATGTGCCACCATGCCCGGCTAATTTTTTCTATATAGATTTTTAGTTGTCCAAATAATTTCTTTCTCTTTTTAGTAGAGATGGGGGGGTCTCACTCTTGCTCAGGCTGGTCTCGAACTCCTGACCTTGAGCGATCCACCCGCCTCGGCCTCCCAGAGTGCTAGGATTACAGGCGTGAGGCCACCGCGGCCGGCCTGAATTTTACTTTTTGTTTAATTTCAATTCATTTAAATTTTTATAGCCACACAAAGCTAGTGGCTATTATCTTAGATGGCACAGGTCAAGAGTCTAGCGGCTCTAAGCACTAAAAAGGTAATAGCCCCGTTTGTCATTGAACATAAAAACAATATTAAACCATAAAACACCAACGAAGTCCTGATTTTTTTCTATTTTGACAACTTTGATGACTTTTTTATGTCAAAAATTATTTAATGCTTAAAAAGAAACTTTCAGGACACCCACACCATGTGCTTAATGTGTCTTTTGGGGAAGTGTGTCCTGCACTGCAACTTCCTGTGTGCCCGTGGGGAAGTCATTTCTCCTCTCTGAGCCTCTCAGCTCCTTCATCCAAAAAGGGATGCCTGCGAGCGCCAGTGAGATAACAAGTTCAGCTTCTTGGCAAGGGCTGGGCACCCAGAGCCCTGGTCCAGGCTGTAGCCTGCTACTGTCAGCTCTGCTGTTCTCTTCCACATTCCAGGTTTCCTCTGTTTCTCTCTGTTCGGAATTTCTCTGTATCGCTGTCTCTCCCCAGTTCTGTATCCCTCATCTCTGTCTCTTCAAGTCTCTCCCAGATCTAGAAAGCTCTGTCCCTATTTCCCACCTCTCTCCCCTTCTGCCCCATCAGTGGCTGCAGCTGGGCCAGGGTCTCAGGCAGAGTTGACTGTCCCCTGTGTCCCCAGGGCCAATGTCTGTTTGACCAGTGCGCCTTCCTCGACGCCCTGATTGTCTTCTCGCAAGCTTCCGAGCTCCAGCCTGAGAAACCCTGTTTCCGTTACCGATGGTGAGTGCCCTGCCGACCCTCCCTCCCACAGCCCCGTCCTGCCCTCCCACCCAGGAGACAGCACCCTCTGTCCCCCCTTCAGCATGGCCTGTCTCCTGGCCCTCAGACGGCATCAGGACTGCCTCTCCCTCATCACCAAAGAGGTGAGGCAGGGCACCACCAACGCTGACATCTACATCCTCCGGGCCAGACTCTACAACTTCCTCCAGAAGGTAGAATAGGGAGGGCTAGGCAGGTGCGTGGTGTCCCCCACAGCCCAGGAGCCCTCAGTGTGCCCAAGATTACAGGAGGAGGAAGGCCGTCAGTGTGGAGGGGCACTGTCCTCCCTGGGCAGCCCCGCAACTGGCCTCAGCTGCCCTGTTGGGTAGTTGGGGTAGTTGTCCCATCGTTGCTGGGCCTTGGCTCTGTGCCATGCCTGTCCTGAGCCCCATGGAAACCACAAGGCAAAAGACCCATGTCATCCTTGCCCACATGGAGCTCATGGCCCAGGGGAGACATCCCTGAGCAGATAACGTGTGAAGCATATCCAGAAGGCATCCATGGCACCATGAGATAAGGCAGCCCTTCCTCCTCCCCCCTCCTCTTCCCTTCCCTGCTTGAGGGCAGGGGAAGGATCCAGAACAATGCCCAGTGTCCTGGCTTGGCCTGGGTGGTGGGGAGTTGGGAAACTCAGGACAGGGAGGAACAGGTGGGTGGGAGGAACAGGGGCCTCCTTTCCCCAGGTGGGGACATCCTGGGGGTGGCTGGAAATGTGAGCCTGCAATTCCGGAGGGAGCAGTGCTGCCCACCAGGTGTGGCTCCAGGGGCGAGGTCACCCAGGGCCTTGTCCCTATGGCGAGGGGCTGGGCTTCAGTGTCCCACAAATGATTCATTCAATGGCATGAGACTAGTAATTACTGATAATTCTTGTTGGCTGTGCAATTTTGCTGCACCTGCCACCTCAGCCTCTGCTGTGCATAGTTTGTGAGGCACACAGTAACCCTTGAGGTGGACACCACCCATTGTCCTCTTTTCACAGAGGAAGAACCAGCCCAGAGTGACTTGCCCCAGGTCAGGCAGCCAGTTCTCAGTGACGCTGTCTAGAGCCCTGCTCCTGGCTTCTGCCATTTCCTTCCAGATTTCCACTTACACCTGCTGTCCACACTGTTTGTCCTGTTCACCCTCCAACCAATTGCCCTATGGGAAACAGGGTGCTTGCTAAGACTGTTTCTTGACTGACTGACCGACTGTACACCCAGTGGAAGGCATTTGCCGGGGGATGTTTTCTGCTCATACTTGGACCTGAATCTGTCCTTGGTCAGAGTTTTCTCAGGCTTGAAGGTCAGAGAGTGAGTGAGGGAATGTAGGAGGTGATAGAAAGAACACAGCTGTCATAGCCAGGAGGTCACCCCCCCTCCACCTCAAATGAGCCCCACAGGAGTCCTGCAAAGAGGTAGCATCGGCAGAAACCATTGAGGCTGACCTGGCTCACCTGAGGTCCCACCTGGAAAGGGAACAGCAGGGATGGGGCCTGGGAGGGATTTCCCCACAGTGCTCCCTGTCCCTTCAAGAGGCAGAGAAGGAGGGATGGGGGCACCGAGGAGGGATGGCATGATGGCAGCCTGCCCAGAGAAAAGCCCCTACGGGCCTGGAGGCCTGCCCCTCCTCCCTCCCACTGGGCCGGGCATGGCCAGTTCGGCCTGTGCCTCTGAGCCCACCCCACCCCTGCAGCCCACCCTCTGCTACCAGGACCTGCACAGAGCCTTGCTGCTGGATCCCAAGCACCCGCAGGCCAGGGCGCTGCTCAAGAGGATGGTGGAGCAGGCCCAGCAGGCGCGCCAGGACGCCGGGATCCTGGCCGTGCAGGGGAAACTGCAGCACGCGCTGCAGCGCATCAACTGCGCCATCGAGAACAACCCTCTGGACCCCAGCCTCTTCCTCTTCCGGTACTGGTGGGGAGGTGCTGGCCTTGGGTCCCAGGCCCTGCCCTGCCACAGACTTGCTGTGTGGTCTAAGGAGTGTCCCTGACCCTCTCCAGGCCTCAGTTTCCCCATCTAGCCTCTAATAATCTTTCCCTACTTCCCATCGGGGTCAAGGTGTCACGGAGGTGGTCTCTGTTACTGTTCCCGGAAGAGGGGCAGGCGGCAGCTTGCCAGTTATCCCAGGAATCCTAGAATCCCAGGCCTCCCAGCAGTTCACGCTGGGAGCGTCGGCCCGCTCGGTGGATGAGACTTGGGTTTGAATCCAGTCTCCTTAACTTACCATGTGATTTGGGGCCAATTAACCTCTTTGAGCCTGGGTTTTCTCATCTAAACAGTGGGGTAACTTGTCTGTCTTGCATACAAAAAGGCCTTAACATGGAGGCTGGCACATACCTGGCTCCCAAAAAGAAAGAAGGAAGCCATTTTTGAGAAAAATAAAATAACCAGTGACTAGCAGGTTATCTGAGTAGCGATCCAGAGCCAGCCCCACGGGACAAACCCAGTGCATGGGGCAGGGGTCGTCACCACCTCCACAGGACGGAGGCCCAGAGCAGCAGTGGTCGGCCCAGCCACTTGCCAGCCAGTGGGGGTGCATTGGCCCTAACGTCCCTCCCTGCTGCCTGCGATGCCCTCCCCTAGGGGCACCATGTACCGACGGCTCCAGGAGTTTGACGGGGCGGTGGAGGACTTCCTGAAGGCGCTGGACATGCTCAGCGACAGCCAGGAGGACATGGTGCGGCAGGCGCAGCGCCAGCTGCTGCTGGCCTACAACGACTTCGCGGTGCACTGCTACACTCGCGGCGCCTACCAGGAGGGCGTGCTGCTGCTGAACAAGGCGCTCAGGGACGAGCAGCAGGAGAAGGGGCTCTACATCAACCGAGGCGGTGCGCGGGGCCGGGGCCGCGGCGGGGTGGGCCACTTGCCAGTCTCTAAGGCCTGGGCCTGGCACTTGTGGCCCCTGAGAGAGGGCGGGAGGAAGGAAAGAGGAAACATTTAATAGCCTCCGTCTCCCAGGGCACACTCTGGGTAATGTTGCGTTACCTGAATTGGCTACCGTCTCTTTAAAATGCTCAGAAATACGCAGCTGGGAAAAGGTGCCCAGACGCCCAGAAAACTAGGGGGACTGGGACCTCAACCGCCTACGGGCGTTATCAGTCACCAGCGTCAGGCCCCATCCCCCGGGCTGGAGCGGGCTGGGCCCCTAGGCATTGGGGGTCTCCCCAGCACTCAGCCCCCGCCCCCGGACCCTAGACTGCTTCTTCCAGCTGGGCCACCTAGCCTTTGCCGAGGCGGACTATAAGCAGGCGCTGGCGCTGAGCCCGCAGGACGAGGGCGCCAACATGCGCATGGGCCTGCTGCACGAGAAGATGGGCTTCTGCGAGCAGAAGCGCAGGTGCGCGGGCTGCGGCCCCCTAGTGGGCGGGGCCGGCCTGGGGGTGGGGCCGGGCCGGGAGAGGGGCGGGGC
>NW_012138525.1:5179511-5209117 GCF_000956105.1 Propithecus coquereli | reverse complement strand
GTTTGTGTAGTATTCCACTCTGTGGATGGACAACTGATTTCTTTAGACAATCTTCTACTGATGGATATTTGGACTGTTTTCAGTTTTTTATTATAAATAATGCTGTCATGAGCACCCAGGACATATGCTTTTGTGCATTCATAATGGTAAAGCTGTAGGTTAGATTGTTGGGTTAAAGAATATGAACATTTAACATTTTAATAAATAATATCAAATTGTCCAAAAACACTGAATCAATGTAAAATTCCCCCAGGAAAAGAGAGCCTTGATTTCCCCACATCTCCCCAGCACTCGGTGTTAAGACTATTTTTCAACTCTGCTAATCTAATAGGCAAAAAAAAAAAAAAAAGCTCTCTCACAAACTTTGCACATTTAAATTGCTAGTGCAGTTTGGCATCTTTTGTGTGTTTATTGGACATTATGGCCCGCCCAAATCTTTTGCCCATTTTGCTATTAAATTGCTCATTAAGGCTGCGTGCAGTGGCTCACGCCTGTAATCCCAGCACTTTGGGAAGCTGAGGCAGGAGGATCACTTGAGGCTGGGAGTTGGAGGCTGCAGGGAGCCATGATCACACCACTGCACTCCAGCCTGGGTGACAAAGCAAGACTCTGTCTCTAAAAAAAAAAAAAAAAAAATTGCTCATTAAAATTTTTTTCAGGGGCCAGTTTCTAAGTAAAAAAAAAATTTAAATGTTTTCAGTTATTAAGAGTTCTTTGCAGGCTAAGAATATTAACTAATTGTCTGCTGGATATGGCAAAATGTATTTTCCCTATATATTGCTTTTCTTTGGGGTGTTTTTGCTACTCAATAACTTAGAATTTAATCCTAGTCAAATTAATTTTTTCATTTTAGCTGCTGCGTTTACAACATTCTCAAAAAGGCTTTCCCTACCCCAAGATCATAAAAATATTCACTTATGTTGGGGTTTCACACCAGTATCCAAATGCTGGGTCCCTTAAGGGCATAGCTGGAGGAAACGGAGGGGTGTGGTGGGGGGAGCACAGCCCAGCCTGGTTTTCCATTAACTCCTCAGTGGGATCCAGAAGCTGCCATTTCCCCCCAGGTGGCCCAGCTCATGGCAGCCCGGGGCCCACTGTGTCTGTCCTGCAGGCAGTTCCAGAAGGCGGAGGACCACTTCTCGGTGGCCATCCAGCACAACCCCCAGAAGGCCCAGTACTACCTGTACCGGGCCAAGAGCCGGCAGCTCCTGCAGAACATTTTTGGGGCCTGCGAGGATGTTGCCACTGTCCTCCTTCTCAACCCCCAGCAACCGAAGGTGGGTGCCTGCGGGGCCAAGAGAGTGGGCTCCAGGCTCTATACCCCTGGCCACCTGAAGATACTCCCCATCCCCAAAAGAAATCTGGCTTGATAATAATAAGAGCTGCTAATGCCAGAGCATTTACCACATGCCAGGTGGGGTTCTAAACCTCCTCACCACCCCACAAAACAGGTAACATTATCACTCCTCCCCCAATTCACCCATGAGGAGAGGAAGGCTCAGAGCAGGCAGTTCCCTTGCCCAAGGTCCCACAGCTTAGTGGTCAAACCCACATCTGGGCCAGGCGCGGTGGCTCACGCCTGTAATCCTAGCACTCTGGGAGGCCGAGGCGGGCGGATTGTTTGAGCTCAGGAGTTCGAAACCAGCCTGAGCAAGAGCGAGACCCCATCTCTACTATAAATAGAAAGAAATTAGCCAAACAACTAAAAATAAAAAAAATTAGCCGGGCACGGTGGCATATGCCTGTAGTCCCAGCTACCCAGGAGGCTGAGGCAGGAGGATTGCCTGAGCCCAGGAGTTTGAGGTTGCTGTGAGCTAGGCTGATGCCACAGCACTCTAGCCCAGGCAACAGAGTGAGACTGTCTCAAAAAAAAAAAAGAAAAGGTCAGTGGAACACACCAAGGCCTGGGACCCTCGGGGTCTGGGCAGAGTGTACCCAGCCCAGGGCCGAGGGATGTGGCCAGCTACAGGCTTGCAGGCCTGGCTCTGCTACCCCTCAGCTGTGTGACGGGCTAGGGACATCTTGCTGTGAGATGGAGATGCTACCAGCAAGGGGTGCTCCTGGGGGAGGGTACGTGAGGACATGGACCCTCAGAGGGAGGCTTCACACACTTTGCCCATGGTCACCTTCACGAATTCTGCTGGGTACACTAGCCACCTGTGCCAGAATTTTCTTAATTCTTAAATTTGTTTCTAAAAACCTTTTACTGAATGTAACGTAAACATAGAAAAGTATACAAATCCTCAGTGACCGGGCCAATGAATTTTCACAAACCGAATACGGCCATAATGCCATTACCCAGCTCGAGAAAGGACACATTCTCAGCTCCCCCGAAGCCCCTTGGTGCCCCTTTCAGCCGCTCCTGCAGCCCCTCAACAGGCTGTCCTGATTCCTAGTGCCACACACGGGTTTCTTCCTTCGAGTAAATGGACAAACACGTGCGCCTCCAGTCTCTGGCTCCTCTCACTAAATGCTACATTTGTGCGAATCATCCATGTCACTGCGCGTGGCAGCAGCCTGCTCCTTCTTGCTACTGTAGAGTAGTCCGTCCGTCCGTGAACAGCGTATTTCTCTATTCTATTGCTAACAGACAGCAAGTACACTTATGTTCAAAGGAGACTTAATGCAATTGAAGTAAATGGAATTCTAGGGTCCCTTGCCATAAATGGAAAGTGCTAGCCCTTCCTTCTAGCTCACAGCAGAATAAATACGAAAGTACAGAACTTCCCTCTGTGTACTCGTTGAGTCACCCCGGGCTCCCTCCCTCGCTGAAGTGTGCGAGCCCAGAGCACAGGGCCCAGTGCCCAGCTGGTGCCTAGGGCACGTCAGCGTCCCTCACTGCCTGCGGTGTGAACGCACCCAGGAGTCCAGCAGACCTGGATTCAAACCTGGCTTCTCTGCTTCTTAGCCGAGTGGCCCTGGGCAGTTTGCTCAGGTGCACGGAGCCTTGGTTTCCTGGTCTGTGAGGTGGTCACTAACAGCAGTGGCCTCCTCTCCCTCTCCCGGGTGGTGAGGGGATGAGACGAGGTCGAGCATGGGGACTCTCATGTCCTCAGTAACCATGCCCCAGGGCACAGCCCGTGTGGTCACAGAAGCCCGTCCCACACGCGAACTAATTTCCGTCTCATAGGTGGGAGCACTAAGCCTTGGCAGCCCCCTGCACACCGCCTTTTTCATGGCACCACGCCTGTCAGCGTGGTCCTCCCCTTCCTCCGCACCCCACCCACCCTCAACCTGGTGCCGCTGAGGAGCGCCGAGCTCGGGAGGGCCATCCCTGTCCGCTGCAGGGCCCCAGCGCCTGCTGGCCTTGCAGAACTGTGGCTGCTGGGGCCTCCCACGGTCTGGACTGCCCGGTCTGTTTCCTGCCGCAGGAGAAGAAACCGGACAAGGTGACGTCCCTGTCGGACAGCTACCTCGACGAGACCTCTTCAGGCTCCGCCTTGGGCTGTAAGTCCCTGGTGCTCCTGCCAGGCCTAAGTGAGCCCAAGCAGCAGAATGGTCAAAGGCCAGGGGTCCGAGATAGCTGGCCTGGGTGTGAATTTGGGCTCTGCTGTTTCTAGCTGTGTGGCCTTGGCACATGGCTCCAGAGCAGGAGGAACAATCCCAATCTTGCAGGTGGTGGCGGGGACTCAGTGGGACGATGCCCGGCACAGGACAGGGAGGCTGAGTCTTGCTCCTAGGCACATCACCGTTGCTGCTGCTCATGCTTGTTCCCCTCCCGGGCCTGTCCCTGAAATAAGCCCACAAGCCTTGTGCACTTCTGAGACGCTCTTCCCCACAACTCGGCCGGGCACCCACCTGGAGGAGACAAAAGTGAAAAAGCTGGTCCCCAGGGCCAGTGTGCGCAGTCCTTGGTAGGGAGGAAATGGTGGTGCCCAGGCCCCCTCCTTCATCTGGTGCGATCCAACACATGCAGAATGCCCTGGGCCAGACCTGTGCCTGACACTCGGGACAGGGATGACTGGCACAGTCCTCGCCCTGGGGCATGAGCTCTAAGTCGACTGTAAAAGGAGGAAGGCATGCAGGGGATGAGACAGCAGGAGATAGTGTGGAAGACAGTGCAAGGGAAGCCCGGGGGCCTTTGTGTGCACTTAGCCTCCTTTTGGGGGGGCCAAAAGAGGCTTCTAGGACCTGAAGGAAGAGCAGGGGTTGGCCAGGTGTGGGATGGGTGGAGCAGGGCACTGCTTGGGGAACGGGCCCAGAGCCTATGGTCTGTTTATGTGGCAGGAGCACAGAGGGCAAGGGGCAGCCAGGGAGTGGAGGCCAGGCCTTGGCAAGGGGGGGGGTCCTTGGGCATCGTCCCCCTCAGGCATCTCACAGCCCCAGCCCACCTCACGGCCTGGGGAGCCGAGGCAGGCTGGGCTGCTGTGGTCCACCAGCCCTTTCTTTACCTTTGGCCGCGCAAAGCTTTAGGGATGTAGGCCAGGGTGAGACCTGGAGGCCCCTTTTTCTGGAGCTGTGCAGGGGAGGCGGGGCAGGGCTGATGGGTGCTCTCGGCACACCCTTCCCAGTGAGGATCATGAGCACCTCGGAGATGGAGACGTCAACTACCTGCGAGGAGTATAGGAGCACCTCTGCTACCGCTGTGACATTCTCCGACTCCTCACTCCTGAAGACTCAATCCTCAGACTCCAGAAACAACAGGGAGGACCTGCACCTGAGCCACAGCCCCAGAAAAGCCAAGGCTACCCAGGGCCAGGGGCAGAGGCCCAGCAAGACCAAGGCCACTCAGGGACAGAAGCAGAGCCCCAGCAGGAGCCCCAGCAGGAGCCCCAGCAAGACCAAGGCCACCCAGGGAAAGAGTCGGAGGCCCAGGAAGATCAAGGCCACCCAGAGCCCAAGGCAGAGGCTCAGAAAGTCCAAGGGCTGGAGCTGCAGATCCAGCAAAGCTGATGCCACCCAGGGCTGGGGACTGATCCGAAGTTCCAGCAAGACCAAGGCTTCCCTTGACCTAGATTGGAGCCCCAGGAAGCCTGAGGCCACCCAGGGCCAGAGCCAGAGGCTCAGCAAGGCTGAGACTGCCCGGAGCTGGAGCCAGAGCACAAGCTCAAGTTCCAGCAATGCTGAGTCCATCTGGGGACCAAGCCCAGCTCCCAGCAAAGCCAAGACCACCCAGAGGCCGAGCCAGAGCCACAGCAAAACCGAGGCTGGTCAGGACACTGGCAGCTATTATGCTCCCTGAGGGGCCACTGAGCCCGCACTTCTTGCTGGGGAGGGGGGCGATTCTACCCCCCACACTGGCATTCAGCAAAGCTGCCTCCTTCCAGAGCCATTAGAAACCACAACCAACATGCCTCTGGTCCCATGGCCAAGTTTATTATACTTGTTCTCGTTTACAAAATTAAAAACTTCAAAAACCAGGCCCAGCTGGCAGCTTGAGTCCCTCCATTCATAGAAATTGAGAAGTCCCAGCCTGGCTTGATGCTGGACACAGCGTGTGGGTAGAGCGGAGGGGCCTGAGCAAGGGGCCGGTAACAGACCGAGGAAGGAGGTAGCCGCCACGAGCTGCAGTCCCTGAGTTACAATTCACAGTAAGGAGGCTCAGGCTTGGGGAGGGGAGGTCAAGGCTCAGTGAGGTTCTGGGGTGACCAGGGGTTTCCCTGGGGAAGGCAGCAAAGGCCAAGATGCCCTCAAAGCAGTTAAGAGGCCAGGGCCCTTCCTGGCCCTCTGTGCCCTGGGCTGGGCAACAGCCCTCTTCATCTTCACTTTGTGCTCTGGGTCCCACTATCCAGGAGGCTTGGGACAAGGGTCCCTCTGACAGACGCCCCAGGCCTTTCCTGTATGCTTGGTCAGTAGAGGACAGCAAGAATGCCACCCAGGGAGTCAGAGGAAGAAGGTGATCCGGGAAGCCACGGTCTTGCAGCCGTTGGAGGCGAAGAGCTGCTCGTGCTCAGGGAAGAAGGTGGTGCTGTCCAGCACGGCCTGGACCACCTCGTCCTTTGGCTCCAGGCCCAGCTGCGCCAGCTCATTGAGCACGCAGTGCCGTATGTGGTGCCGCTGCAGTGGGAGGAAGGGCACCACTGCGTCCAGGAGGTGCTCCTCCATGATGCCCGAGTGCCAGAACCCATCTGCAGGAAGGGCGGGTGGGGAGAAGACCCTGTGCTTCACAGGCAGCGAGAAGCCAGCTCCCCCGTGCCTCCGCAGGGACAGCGGAAGCACAATGCTGGCCTCCATCCTCCCAGCCACCTTCTGGACGTAGGGTTCGGAGGGGTTTAAGACTCACCCAAGGTCATAGAGCGGGGAGCGCCAAAGGCTGGGCTCAGAGCTACCAGGTCAATGGGCAAAGCATCAGACCCCGGGAGAACCTGCCCAACCAGGGGAGCTGGCCCACTAGGTCTGGGTGTGAATCCACCCTGGATGGGGTGAGCCGCACTCACGGTTCGGGTTGTCCAGCACAGCCCGGGAGATGACCGGCTCCAGCTCCTGCAGGCGGATCTCCTCACGGTCCTGGCGGCTGCGCCATGCCTCCAATGCCACCTGGTTGATCTGCTCACCACCAGTGTTGCTACAACCATGGGGCTGAGACTCAGACAAGGACTAGTAAAGGGCAGGATTTGGCCCTGACTTCCCCGGTGCCACCTAACACAACCTAGGAGCATAGCTCAGAGCTGGGAGGAGCCAAACCCACTGGAAACATGCCACTTCCCCTTCTGGTTCTTGTATCCACAGCCATGACCCCTGTAATTCACCTATGTGTGCCATGTACTGTATAGTTCACAAAACACTTTTGTGTCCCTTAACTGACTTTCTCTCACCCAGCCTCCAGGAGGACAATGGGGCATTAATATTGGCCCTGCTGTTCAGAAGAGGAGACAGAAGCTCAGAGAGGTGAAGAATTTTGCCTAAGGAAACACAGCTAGGACTGTGAAAGCTGCGACTAGAGGACAAGAACTCTAGTCCTGTTTTTCCCAGGCCTGTGTCCTCCTGGCCACAGAAGAGGGAAAACTCCACCTGGAATGGCTTCCACAAAAAATTGGCAAGAATCAAAAAAACCGAACCCAGAAAGGGCTTTGAGAATGTCAAAGGGGAAGTGAACCACCTTCAGTGACAATGTCACCAGTGAGAGCATGGGCCCAGGGAAAGTATTCCACTGGGAGCACAGGCCAAGGCTGTATAGCTGGACCTCTGAGAAGTATCCCCCGCACTGTGCCCACTGCAAAGCCAGGCCCCACCTGATGAAGATGAAGATGGCTTTGCGATAGTTGGTCCCGTACACAACCCAGGAGGAGCCCAGGAAAGGTCTCAGGACTTCCATCAGGCCCGGGGGCATCTTGTCCATCTCATCAAAGAGGAAGAGCGAGCGGCTGCAGGCAGTGAGGTTCCCCTGGACCCAGCTCTTAAGATCCTTCTGAAGGGGAGAGAGGGGAGTTCAAGGGGGCTGGAGATAGTCCCCCAACCCCAGACTTCTTCCCAAGCCAAGAACTAACCCCCTTCCCAGGGAGATACGGTCTCCCAGAGAGTACCAACCCCTTAATGAGACGCGTGGGGAAACTCTGGCCCCAGAGGGGCAGAGACCCGCCCAAAGTCCCGCAGGCAGTCAGCAGAAGAGCAGGGACTCACACCCGGGCCTCCCACCTCCCTGTTCGAGGCTTGTTCCATGACACTGCTGCTTTCTATACAAGGGAAGGCTCCTTCCTGCTTCCTGAACCTTCCCTGCAGTGTTGACAGCTGAAACAGATCAGCTTTGAAAGCACCTTGCAATCCACAGCAGTAGTAAGAGCTAATATTTACTGAGTGCTTACTGTGTGCCACAAATTGGTGCCAAATGCTTTACAGGGAAATGACAATGCAGACTGTCTGACAAACAGGTGCTCCATAAACAATACCTGCAGTTACCCCATGTCCCTCCCAACAGTCCTGGCAGGTAGGTACTATTACTGCCCCCCAAGAACGAGAGAACTCCCTGCCAGGTAGAATGGCTCTTTCCCAAGCTTTGTGCAGAATGAGTCCTGAGGGCTGGAGCTCCAACTGGCTATGTGGCCTGGAGCAAGTGACTCCCCTGTCTGGGCTCAGGGCTCATTCCCTAAGGGTCTAACACTCTATAGCGCAGGCCAGCCCTGTCCAGGACATGCCCAGCTTACCTTGTAGCGCTCGATGTGGCTGGGATGCGGGAAGTGGATGACGGGGGAAAAGTGGTGCACGCGGGGGCTGCGGAGGCCACCCCGGAAGAGGTAGTGCGCCAGCAGGGAGCTGACATAGGACTTGCCGGTGCCGGTCCAGCCGTGCAGGGACAGGACCAGCGGCTTGGTGGGAGCCGGGTCCTGCACAAAGGCCTTCAGTGCCTTCACCACCAGCGCCTTGGCCAGATGCTGGCCGGCCAGGTGCTGGGCCAGGTCACACTCCAGTCCTAGGGCCATAGAAGGACGGTTTAAGAGCTGAGGACACATCCCACCAAGGCACAGGTTCAAGGTGGCAGTCGTGTCTGGAACCTAGTCTGGGATTCCTGTGTCCTTTTTTTTTTTTTTTTCAGTCAATACAGCCTTTATTAACATGCAAGTACCATTTGCTTCAAGATATACAGGTTTACCTAAACTTTGTTTCAGTTTTTTATTTTAATGTCTTAAATTTAAGGTTACTTGTGGATCTAACACAAAGTAACCTATAAAAGCTGGTTAGGGGGGCCGGGCGTGGTGGCTCACACCTGTAATCCTAGCTCTCTGGGAGGCCAAGGCGGGCGGATTGTTTGAGCTCAGGAGTTGGAAACCAGCCTGAGCAAGAGCGAGACCCCCGTCTCTACTAAAAATAGAAAGAAATTAATTGGATAACTAAAAATACATAGAAAAAATTAGCCGGGCATGGTGGCGCATGCCTGTAGTCCCAGCTACTCGGGAGGCTGAGGCAGAGGGATCGCTTGAGCCCAGGAGTTTGAGGTTGCTGTGAGCTAGGATGACACCACGGCACTCTAGCCTGGGCAACAGAGTGAGACTTTGTCTCAAAAAAAAAAAAAAAGCTGGTCAGGGAGGAGGAGGGAGGAGGGGACGGGTATTTGCATACACAAAGAGTGCAATGCGCACCACCCGAAGGATGGACATATTTGAAACTCGGACTTGGGGGGGGGGGCAAGGGCAACATCAGTAACCTAAACATCTGTACCCCCATAATATGCTGAAATAAAATAAAAAAAAAAGCTGGTCAATGCCACAGAAAGAATAGTTATAAACAATAAAAAAACCTGGTCAAAGTTACACTTTATTTCTAGCTATCACCTTGACTTTTGAAATCACCATTTAGGTTTATAATTGGTGTTATTTGTCACCAAGTGGCAGAATTCTCATACTTGATAAATAATCTTCTATACTAAAATATGTACCAGCATATCTGAAGAAGTTACTAAAAATATGCAATTTATATTTAACTGCTTTCAATAAGCTGAAAAGTACAATGTTTAGGTAGTCTAACAGGAAAAATTACTTTTATTTATGGTTTTTGCAGTTTCCAGAAGAGCTAGTCCATATTAAGCCAGTCTTGAAGAAAAAATAAACTGAAGTCTTAAATTTATAGAACATAAAATGACTTTGTTCTACTACTAAGATACAGACAATACTAAACCCATCTCCAACGCTGCTTTTCCCGTGTCTATGCAGATGCTCTGTCATAGTTTTTCAACTGTTTTTTTGCCTGCTTAATATAAAAGCTGAATGACTTGCTTGTGAGTATGATTTCAGTAGAAGACCCTTTAATTATGGGTATCATATTTATTGGGACATATTTTAATTAATGGAAGATAATTCATGTACTATAAGTATATTATAAGATTTTCACCATTTCTCTCTACATTTTATAACATCCCAATTGGATGGAGGAAGACTGGAACAGTTCAGAAAAACCTAGCTTTTAAGATCTACATAAAGGTCATAGTGAGTCTTTTAAAACACATTTAAACAATTGGAAGTATAATCACAAGGGACTATAAAGAATGAAAATTGCAAAGGAAGCTTTATAGTCAATGAAAATACAGTACTTTGAACTGTCCAAAATGCACAATGCGCAAGCATTGTAAAGTCATGTAGTTTACTTGTTGACCATCCAGCTATGGTTTAGTTATTGCTTCATAAGCTGTACCTAGTAACTTTTCAAAATTGCTTTTAAATAAAGTTCTTAAATTGTAGCAATAAACAAAATCACAAGATATGCTTAAACAATACTGCAGTTTATCGAAAGACATAAGAAATTTCAACTCTTATTCTTGAAGAGTTACAAAAATCAATGTTTTGGCTAAGTTACAAATATGTTTATAATGCAATTATTTGCATAACTCTAGTAATGCTAATAGCGGCTATATGATCAGAATAGTTTTTTTAAAAAAAACACTAAAAACATAAAAATACTTAACCCCATTATTTACCTATAGTATGTGTTCATTTATGTCTAAATTTCAGCATTTACTGTATCATCATTGCTCTACTTTTAAAAGTCACATTCAAAGGATAAGGCAAAACCACCTACGAATTGGCATATTTGTTTATGAAAATGTCCTTAATTTGTTGATGTAGCAAACAAATTTCCACGCTGATTGCTATGCAAAAACCAGAAGATAATCTGCTTTGCAATGAACTTTATAGTTCACTTGCATACAGGCAACATGCTATATAGGAAAAAACTACTAACTGAACTACAGGTATTAAATACTGAAAAAATTAAGTTTATTATAATTTATTTTATTTAACAATCTCTGGGGGGGCAAGGGCAACATACGTAACCTAAACATCTGTACCCCCATAATATGCTGAAATAAAAAAAAAAACACAAAAAATCTAGGAAGTTCGCAGCCATGAGCAGTTCCAGTGCAATTTCAGGTGCAATTGGGAATTCAGGAATCTCCGTGGAGCTGTTAGTGTAGCGAACCTTGTAGGTAAAATACATGCATACTTTTGATAGCACATGTGAAGGGATCTCTCTAAAATTGACCTCATTGGTTTCGTTCTCAGCAAACTGACCTGGGCCACTCAACATGGCTTTTATTGTTCCTGATGTTAACGCATGTTCTCTTTTTACAATAAATTCATGACCATCAGAAGATATCAATTTGACATACATGACATCAGGGCCTTCACAGCCACCATAGGTTTTCTCCTCTCCATCCACTATGTTCTTAGGAAATTCTACTTTGCTTCTCCAGGAACTTTAGTAGCTTCTCGTCAGCCCCGCAGGCACCGCAGCCACCGCAGCCACCGCAGCCGGGTCCCCGCTAACTGCCACAGCCCCTACTCCAGGGCCGCCTCTGCACCCCCCGGATTCCAGTGTTCTTACTGTCCAAATTGTCTGTGTACATGGCTTGGGGACCCTGGGGTCTCTGGTAGCAACAGCCACCTTCAGGCCTGGCTCAGCTCGGCAGCGCCCCCACCAGACGGTTCTCTAGATTTTGCTCAGCCCTGAGCAAGAGCGAGCTGTCAACAGGGTGTGCTCCAGACCCCTGCCACCCTCAAAGCAGGTTTCGCCCTTGACTGCCAGTCCGCTCCGTGGAGGCCTGATACCTCCTCCTAAGCGTTCTGCTGTCAAAGGCCTCTTCATCCTGGCAGGCCGGCCTGCGCCCCAGCAGGCACCCCCAAACCCTCGCATCAGGTCTGCACTCGGGGCTCTCAGATACCCTCGAAGCTGGGTCCGCCTCTGGCCCCGGCCGTCCGCGGGTCCCGCCCCCCGTTTCCACACTCCTGGTCACAGCGGCTGCGGCCGGGGCACGCTGCGGCCCGGGTTCCCGACGCTCCTGCGTCCGCCCGCCCCTCGGCTCCGGGCTCCCTGGCTCCTACTCCTACCTGGTAGGTCGGGCTGGAAGTCGCATTCGCAGAAAGCTCCGAAGTTGCAGCGCAGCGAAGCCAGGTCCCAGGCGGCGGCCGCGGCCGAAACCATCCCGAGCAGCCCGAGGAGTGAGCCCCAGGGCCGGCAGCCGCGCGTGGCAGCCGCCATCCGGGTGAAGCCCGAGCTCCGCTTGGGGGCCGCCAACCGCCTCGCCCGCGAACTACAACTCCCGGCGTGCACCGCTCCACCGCAGCCACGCCCATCGCCTACAACTCCCGACTCCCTTCTCGCCTGTCTCAAAAGCTCTCCCCGTCGTCAGTCGGCAGGACCTGAAGGTGGCCTCCAGAGGGAGCCCGCGAACGGTCCAATCCGGGACGGCGGCCGTGTTTCCATGGTCACGGTAACTAAGGGACCATCACAGCAGCTCAGAAAGAAGAATAAATAAAGGATATGACCACAAAGGGCGACGTAAAGATTACAGCACAAACTTGTGCGGAACCTTACAAAGCGCCTCTCCATGCTCTTTTTCTTTTGTAAGACAGAAGAGCCTTCACTAATAGCTTTTTGTGAGCACTTACTATGTGCTATTAGTGTTAAGTGCCTTATGATAATAGTACCTGCCACACAGAGAAATGGTGGTATTTGAATGAGATACAGGCACACAAAGTGTTTTGGCTCAGAAACTAACCAACAAATGATCATTGACAATCCATTTTGCACGAAACATGGCTGTCCCTTACCTAGCGAAACTATGTGTTAGGTGCTCACCATCAATCCTAGGAGATGGATTCTGTTGTTGTTCCCATTTATTGGGGAGGAATTTAGGGCCCAAGATGTTAAGCACCTTATCCGAGGTCACCCAGTTGGTAAACAGTAGAACTGAACCTAAGTCTGGCTGCTGCTGAAGATCTAACATGCTAAGTTAGAAGCTATCAGCCTCTCTTGGTCAGAAGATTCAGAAAGCAAAGGATTCCAGACGTTTCAGATTCAGTGAACAGGCTCCCCAGGCCTCCAGCAGTAAGGGAACCAAGACAACTGCCTTCATGCCCTACCTCAAGGAGTCCCTGCCCCACCCCGCCCCTACATGCAATCTCTCTCCCCCCTCTCCCTCTCTCTCTCTCTCTCTCTCTCTCTCACACACACACACACACATACACACACACACACACACACACACACCAAGATTTCTGGGCCCACATTTCAAAGCCAAAAGGAAATGAATAGTCCTCACTATTGAGGAGAGAAAAGGAAAGGACTCTGGGTCAGGACAGTAGGTTGTCACCTTCCCCACCCTGCTTCTGTGACCCAGGAAAAGTCCCTTCTCTCTGAGGTCTCAGTTTTCTAGAAGGAAGTTGGGATCTTAGATTTCAAAAAGCCCTTCTGCTCCAAACACTCGGATCCTTAGTCATATGTTTGTGGGAACTGTTGCTGTGGCTCCCAGGAACATGGCATAGGGTAGGAGTGAGGGCAGGTCAGAATTCCTCCCACTCGGTTGAGTTAGCTGTTCATCTGCCCCAGCGGTCCACGAGCTCCACAGGGTTTTAGTATTTGCTGTAACCCTGGCTCCTGGCATACTCTGGAATGTCCCAGGTGCTAAAGAAGTATTTGGGACTTTTTGTTTTGTTTTTTGAGATAGGCTCTATCACCCAGGCTGGAGTGCAGTGGTGTCATCAAAGCTCACTGCAGCCTCAAATTCCTGGGCTCAAGTGATCCTCCCGCCTCAGCTTCCCAGAGTGCTGGGACTGCAGGCTAAGGAAGTGTTTGTTGAATGAAGTTTTCCACCTTTCACCTGAGAAAAGGTGCTTCCTTCCACCCCAGGACCCCCTGAGAGACAGAAGAAAGAGTCATAAAAGTTTATTATATGAAAGAAAGAACATGGCTTCTGTACATCTATTTACAGAACAGATGGGCTTATTTACAGCAAGATGCAGGCCTTGATGTCAGTGAGGGACAGATGGAGAGTGAGGAGGCATGAGGAGCCTCCCATGGCTCAAAAACAAGGAACCTGCAGGAACGGGAGCAGCAGAAGCTGGTGGGAGGAGCAGGGGGTTCCTGTTCTTCCTCAAGGGAGACTCGATGAGTGTGTAGCCGTGGTGGTGGTCGGACAAAACTCAGAGTCCACGCAGGACCCTGGAGGTGCGAAGGAGATCCTGGAGTTGAACCCAGAACATTCTTGGGCTGATCACAGTGTCTCTGGGGTGCTCTGGGGAAAGGTCTGTGCCCTTCTGCCCCCAATGCTGTCCGCAGCTGCAGAAGGGATGGGTCCTTGGAGGTCACAGCTCACTGGAGCGGACAGCAGGTTCCAGTTTGTGGGACAGGGCAGTGAGGACCTTGTCAAACTTTTCATAGCGCCGGGCCTGGCTGCTGCTGGCGCCCTGGCTGCCCCAGAGGAGGCGCATCTGGAACTCAGTGCTGAACACCTCCAGGAGCTCCGGCCGGGCCTGGAACCCTGCAGTGTGGGGGCACAGGGTCAGGGGATCACCATCCAACCTGGGAGGCTGGAGCTCCCACCCAGAGCTCCAACATCCTTCAGGGGCCTGCTCAGTGAGACCTTCCCCCAGCCCTGCCAGGGATCTAATAAGGTTTGTTGATGAACACAACCACATAGTTTAGCACCTTTGTCTTGCTATTTGAAGGCTATAATTTTTTTTTTGAGACAGGGTCTTGCCCTGCTGCCCCAACTAGAGTGCAGTGGCATCATCGTAGCTCACTGCAACCTCAAACTCTTGGGCTCAAGCGATCCTCCTACCTCAGCCTCCTGAGTAGCTGGGACTACAGACACTCGCCACCATGCCTGGCTAATTTTTCTATTTTTGTTAGAGACGGGGTCTCACTCTTGCTCGAGTGATCCTCCCGCCTTGGCCTCCCAAAGTGCTAGGATTCCAAGTGTGAGCCACCATGCCCAGCCATGCAGCCTATAGTTTTTAAATGATTAGAAGATAAAATATTAATGTTAATTTTTTGAACATCTTGGGTTATTTTTCTTTTTTTGTATTTTTCTATAAGTTCTATATTTTCTTCTAAGAAATATATACATTTTGTAAGTAAATATAAAAAATATATATTGTTTCTTTCTGAAAAAGGAAAAGGCTGGAAAGACCCCAGAATGTGTTCACAGCGTTTACCTCTGAGTAATTGAGGGTAATTTTTTTAAATCTTATTTTACTCAGCTGTAATTTCCAATTTGTTTCCAATGAATCGTGATGACTTAAATAATGCCAAAAGCAGTGAGAGAGGTTGTCTGAAGCCACTTTCTCTCTGCTCCTTTCACAAGAAGGAGGTCTACCTCTCGACTAGACTGAGCTCCGTGAAGACTGGGCAGGTCTGTATCAGCTCCAGGGCCCCAGGCTGAGCGTCTTGCAAACAATGTCCTAAAGTAGCCTACATGATGCCCACTTCACAGATGAGAACACTGAGGCTCACTGAAGCTAAGATCCTATGTGTCAAAGGTGCTCTTTGAATCATCTCTGTGTCCCCCCACCCCCATCTGGTGTCTGACACTAACAGTGGCTTGTTGGACTAATGAAGGAGTGAACTAAAGGGATGGGACAAAGGAGTCAGGGGACAGGCAGGACAGAGGGAGGGAGAAGAGGGAGCTGTGAGTCAGATGGAGGGAGGCCCAAGCTCACAGGGCCGGCGGATGCCACCCAGCACTCACCCTGCAGCTTGACCTCAGCATTGGTGTGGTACAGGCCTCCGTGGTGCGCCACAGTCCGGGCGGCCTCCAGGTGGGCCAGCACCACCTCTACGCCATGCTCTGTGCTGCCCCAGGGCTCGGGGCCCTCTGCTGGGGCAGAGTCACACTCCAGCAGGGTGATGAGCGGCAGCACGTGAGGAAACGTGGTGTTGCTCAGTGGGGGGCCTTCTGTAGGGAGGGAGACAGCAGGTGCTTAGAGACCCTGGAGGACCCCGCTGTCCACTGCAGTCCCGCAAGCTGAGGTGCGGAGGAAGGGAGCCTGCCTGAGGTCCCAGAGAGAGCCCCGAGGGCTCCTGACTCCTGGGACAAACTCTTTCTTTTGGATTCCCCCAGCTGAATGCAAAAGCCTTCGCGCAGCCCCAAGGGCTGAGCCTGGACTCGGCCAGGCACGGAGAGTGGGCTCAGGGGCAACAGCCTGCACAGAGCTCAGGCAAGTTCTCAGCATCGTCCACGCTGGGAGAGTCTCTGCCAGCCCAGAGATGGCGGGAACCTGTCCTAAGTCACACAGCAAGACAGGGGAGGTACCTTTTCCCTCATTGAGGCTCTTGAGGAAAGGCTTGAGCTTCTTCTCATACAGGATGGCACCCTCTGTGTGTCGCTGCCGCAGGGTCACCCATGTCTGCTCCAGCCGGGAAATCTGGGGAGACCAGACTGTGAGAGGCCAGCGAGGGAAGGGGCCTACAGTGGCTGCTGGCCACAGGCCACCCCGCTGAGTGGACAACCAGATGTGGGATAATAATCACTATTATGGCCACTAATCATGTACCAGGGACAATGCTGACTGCCTTTCATGTCTCCTGTGAAGCCCTCACAAAAACCCATTTTATAGATGAGGAAACTAAGGCTCAGAGAGGGGAAGGACTTGCCAGAGGTTATTCTGAACATAAGTGGCGGAGCTGGGAGCTGAACCCGGGGCACTGCCTCTGGGACCCTGTCGTCCCTATTTATTAGGCATTGGAGAGGCAGCGTAAGGCTCAGCTGAGACATGGTTCCAGTCCTAATTCTTTCAGCCTCTTATGGTGTGACCTTAGGCAAGGACTGCTCTGTCTCAGTTACTCCATTTGTAGAATGGGGACCATAAAAGCACCTACCTCATGAGATTGTTTTGAGAAATTAGTGCTGGTACTTAGTGTAGCACCTAGCACAGTAAGTGCTCACTAAATGACAGCCATTTTTTTCTTATTCTCTAAACTCATATAACGCTCCTCATTCATTTTACAAGTGGGGAAACTGAGGCCCAGAGAAGGGGAAAAACTTGATGTTGGTCAGCAGTTGGACAACTCAGTTCTCCCAGTTACTCTCACCAGCGCTGCCTAGAAACTCTCAAAGCTCTTCCTTCGTGTTGCTCAGCCAGCCCAGAGGAACGCACCCCAGGGCTGTTCCAGGCCGTCTACTGCGGGCCCGGCTCTGTGCGGGCCCCCTAGTACCTGGGCCATGTCCAGGGCACCCATGACAGCGGCGAAGCTGAACATGTTGCCCATCGTCCCCCGCAGCTCGGCCGCCAGCTGGATTGTCTTGTGCAGCAGCGCCGCCCGCTCCTCGGCGGAGCCCGTGCAGCCCAGGATGTCCACGGCCAGCATGATGGACATGGTGTGGAACCTGTCGGAGCGGCCAGGTGAGGGTGGGCGGGGCCGACCACTGTGTCGGGGCAGGGGAGGGGCCCGCCGCCGCATGTGGCTGAGTTGAGAGGGGCGGGGCGGGGGCAGAACCACAGCAGGAGCTTCCGAAGAGGCAGTGAGATCTCGGGGCGCGGCCAGAGTGATGGAAAGCAAGGCCACGGGCTTTTGATTGGTCAGTACGAGTCAGGGGAGGGGCCAGAACGCAGGGCGGGGCTTGCGATTGATAGTGGAATCACCCGCAGAGCAGTTTTAAGAATGAGATGATGGGCGGGGCCTCGAGCTGATGGGCGGGGCCGCGGCTGATGGACAAGGGATGATTGGTCAAGGGGATGAAACAGGAAGGCGAATGCAGAGATATACTCAGACTTTGGGAAACCAAGATTGCTTAGCGCGCATATCATCCAGAGGTTGCGATTGGCCCGTGCAACGGGAGGCGTGGCCAGCAGCCCTGGGAGCCAGGCTGAGAGACTGTGATTGGCCCACCGGCCACGGCGAAGGGCGGGAGGCAGCCGGGTTCCCCGGGAGCCCCTGTGCGCCCGTGCGCCCCTTACCTTTCCAGCAGGTCTAGTCGCAGCTGTCGGCCGTGGGGGAGGGTGAGCAGCTCCATGCCCCAGCGGACTCCCATTAGGGTCTGCATCTCCTTGGTAACGCCCAGTATCCTAGCAACCTGCAAAGATACCCGGAGGGCTGATTAATTTCCTGCCAGGGCTGGCCCGAACCATCTGGGAGTCAGAGAGCTTTATCTAAGGTGGTAACCTGGTTGGAAGGCGGGTTCGAATCCCAGCTCCACCGCTAACCCTCTGACATGGAGCAAGCGATTCTACCTTCCTGAGCAAGACTCAGTTTCTCCATCTGCGAAATGGGGGATAAATGGGGAAATGCCCAGAGGTGTCTGGCATGTTAAATATTCAGTTAAGTTCAAAGACGAGGACACCCCTATTCCAGAGGGAACACCTGAGGCTCAGGGAGGGAATGGACTTGCCTAAGGTCACATAGTGGGCCTAGAACCCGGGTTCCTCCTTTCTCGCCCTGTACTCTTCATGGAGCAACATCTCTGCCTCGTCTCTTTTCTTGCTTCCTCAGTTCTGAGAGCAGTGTAACCAGGGAATCAGTTCCTCCCAAACTGCAAAGGGAGAAACTGAGCCACAGAGACAACTGGAATCCCTTGATGGTCAAAGACTCATACAAAGCAAAGGCCCAGGCATTGACAATGTAAGGGCCAAGGTAATACTTTTTTGCTTTTTTGTCCACTAGGGGGTGGTGAGGAGTTGGGCCTTTTCTATTCCTTGGACCAGCCGCTGACTTTTTTTTTTTTTTTTTTTTTTGAGACAGAGTCTCACTCTCTTGCCTGGGGCGAGTGCCATGGCATCAGTCTAGCTCCCAGCAACCTCAAACTCCTGGGCTCAAGCGATCCTCCTGCCTCAGCCTCCTGGGTAGCTGGGACTACAGGCAGGCGCCACCATGCCTGGCTAATTTTTTCTATTTTTAGTTGTTTGGCCAATTTCTTTCTATATTTTTAGTAGAGACAGGGTCTCACTCTTGCTCAGGCTGGTCTCGAACTCCTGAGCTCAAACGATCTGCCCGCCTCAGCTTCCCAGAGTGCTAGGATTACAGGCGTGAGCCACCGTGCCTGGCCTAGTTGACCAGGCTCATTCTGGGACGCTCAGGAAGTGCCCTCCAGCGCCTCCGGGAGCCAGACACCATGTTTCAGGTCTGCCCGGTTCTAGTGCCAAGCTGACATTTAAAGGAAACAGGAATTTCCTTTAAATATCTTGTTCTTTGCCTTTTAAGAAGAGAAAATGAGAGGCAAAATGACCAGGGCGGAGTCTGAGCAGGTAAAGGACAGCTGTGAAGCCAGAATCCAGCCCCCTCGCTACACCTGGGGACTCTGGGAGCCAGCCTCTCGAAGACCGCTGTCCCAAAGCCAAAGGACAGAGGTGCTGCTCCCACCACAGGGTGCACCCAGCACCTACCAGGCAGTCAACCTTGGTGACATGCCGGGCCAGCGTCCGGGCATCCACCTCCGTCAGCAGCTCCTTGACCTTGCGCAGAAGGCCCACCTCCAGTGGCCGGTTATCCTTGGGGATCAGTAGTGACTGGAAGGTGGCCGGGTTGAAGGAAGAGGTGGCTTCCACAATGGGGACGGTGAAGGTCTTGCCCCAGTCCCCCTCAGGGGCCCCATTTTCTGACAGTTCCTTTAGCTTCTCCCCATAGCTCTTGGCCTGCCGGCTGGAGGCCTCAGCTGCTGCCCACTCTCGGCTGCCATGGACGGGAGGCTGGAGCTGGCAGTAGTGGCCAGAGTCTGGGTCACTGTAGCTGCTTAGCGATGGTGATGGGGAGGCCTTGCAGAGGGTGTGGGAGGGGCTTGCATGAGGGCCCTTGTCCAACTCCCCAGGGGGCTTTGGGGCACTTCCAGGACACAGCTGGGGCTCACTGGAGCGGCGGGTGACAGGGGAGGCAGGCAGTGCTGTGGCAGAGGGGGCTGCAGGGGTGGCGTGGACACGAGTTACTGCAGAGAGGTAGAGAGAAAGGACTAGTTATCGCAGCTCCCACCAAAGTGAGGTTTCCCCACCCATCCACAAAGAACAGCCTCCCTCCTCCCTACAGGGGTGACAGCTCCACTTCCCTGCGTGGGTGGAGGCCAGACCTGGAAGACTCTGGCAAACTGACCAGCCCATGGCGATGCTCTGAAACAACTGGGCCCCAGGAGTTTCTGTGGCCCTACCCTGAGGCTGCCGCGGCCTTGGGCCGCTGCTGAACTATTAAATACTGGAGAAGATTTTGGTGATCCAGGGAAGCTAAGCACTCGCTGGAGTTCACTGTGCCACGCAGAATCATTTCTCCATGAATTGGTACTTGTTGGGTACACCTTGTGTGCCCGGAGCTGGACGTGCTGGAGATATACTGGCTGCAGCAGTAAAACCATCGCCAAAAATCAGAGGTGATAATTATTGACCCTTAGCACTGGCAAGATCCTTCTTTGTACAATAGTCCATTTAACTCTCTCAACATCCTGTGAAGTATTTTTATGGTCTTCATTATACAGATGAGAAAACTGAGGCTCAGAGGGGTAAGCTGACTTGCCCAAGGTCGCCCAGCCAGCAGGGGATAGGGCTGGGATTTAAGTCCTGACTTCTGGGCTGCTTTACTATGCCACGGTGCTCCAAAATTGTCCAATACCTCATCTCTAGCAAGTAATTTTAACTTTTACACTCAGGGGTGCTGTTTTGAAGGCAAGTTTGTCGTTATGACAAAGTTGGCGGCTCTGTACTTAGGGAAGGATTTGTGACGACCCACACAGACAGCAACTCTTCGATAGAGAAAGTGCTTCCCAGACAGAGGTTCCTCCTGCCCCCACCTCCCCACCGGGACACTTCGCCTGCCACGTGGACAATTCTGACTGTTGAAAACATTCTTTTCTTTTTTTTTTTTTTTTTTGCAGAAATGAACTCCTGGCATTTTTCTATGAGAGAAACTTTCTTTGTATTTATAAGAAAGCACGTGCTCTGTACTTTCCTCTCAAGTTTGCTGTGAACCTAAACCTGCTCTAAAAAATAAAGACTATTAAGAAAACCAAAGAGCGGGGCCAGGCGCGGTGGCTCACGCCTGTAATCCTAGCACTCTGGGAGGCCAAGGCGGGCGGATTGTTTGAGCTCAGGAGTTCGAGACCAGCCTGAGCAAGAGCGAGACCCCATCTCTACTAAAAATAGAAAGAAATTAATCGGCCAACTAAAAACATATAGAAAAAATTAGCCGGGCATGGTGGTGCATGCCTGTAATTCCAGCTACTCGGGAGGCTGAGGCAGTAGGATCACTTGAGCCCAGGAGTTTGAGGTTGCTGTGAGTTAGGCTGACGCCACAGCACTCACTCTAGCTTGGGCAAAAGAGCAAGGTGTAACTAGTCTGGTTTGAGCCAGCCGTTTGGAACCAGGGATACACTAAGTCGCCTGAGGCTCAGCCAGTGCAGGGCCCAGCGCAGCACCCTACGACAGGTGGGAGCTTGACCAGTCAAGCGAGGACACTGTCATACGAGTGTCCTTCACAGCATCTGACCCTGGTCCCAACACAGTGCGTCTCCAGCAGGCTTCGTCCCTTCTGGAGAGCATGCTGGGAACCACTCCATGCATGTGCCTGGCCCCTCCTAGGGGCTCGGTAAGTTGTGTTGAGTGAACAGGCCACGGATTTATCTTGTGTGTTAACATCACCAGTTGTGCTAGCGGGTTTTCAGTGTCAGTTCTTGCAGGCATTGCTCTCAGAAGAGGCTGTGCCTCAGAAAGGAGGCAGGAGCACACATAACCACCCATCAGCCACGGAAGCTGCAACGACGGATCCCCCCACCTGCCCTACCCGTGTGGCTGGCCGTACCAGTGCTATAGGCGGGGGAGCTGGGGCTCTCGGAGATGGGCGACATGGGCGAGTGCAGGTCTGGGATCTGGTCCATGCTGAGGGCGCAGCTGCGGATGGAGTCCCGAGGGTGGGGCAGTGACGTGCTGTGGAGCAGACACCTTAATGGGCCGGGAGCCTGAGGGCAGGGCCTCAGCCCACCTCTGGGACCCCCACGTCTGCCCCGTGAACTCCATTGACAGGTATGAAGACTGAAGCCCAGAGGAGGAAGGGCTGGGCTGGGGTCGCACAGCGAGTCAGGAGCAGGGCTGGGAACCCTGGCCTGCGACTCCCAGCCACACGCTCCACTTCTGCCCACCTGGTTTCCAGCCACATCCCCACACTGCTCTGCTGTCTCCGCCTCCGCCCAGCATTCCCCTTCCACACAGCGTGGACCAGCCTATGAAAAAGAGGCTTGGGGGCACCCGGCCGAGCCAAGCCTTCTCAGGCTCCTCTGCCTCTCTCCTGTCCCCAGGAGGAGGACAGGAATGGGGGTACAGGTCAGAACCCCACTACCCCACAAGGTGCCTTTGCAGAAATTAGTCAATTGTACCCACTCTCTGGGCACACACAGCCCCTCACTAGTGCCCTCAGCTTGATAAGCAGAGGACAGGATTGATTTTAGCTCCCCACTGCCCCCAGGCCAGAAGCCCTTGTGCAGTCCACAACCTGCACAACTGTCCCCCTCCTTGGGAACCTTTCCCCCAGCTTCGAGAACTGTCTGAGGAGAGGGGGGCTAGCAGGAAGTGTGGGGATCTTCAGGGTGCTAGGCCTGCCATCCTGGCCCCTCCTCACTGTTCCCAGACGATGCTCAGGATGTCTTAGGCACACACTGCCTGCGGATCCTGGCACCATTATATTCACTGGTTCCAAACCACAGGCCAGGTAGCTGCTGCCCACAGGGTAAATCCATCCATCAATTCCTTGGCTAGCAGCACTCAACCCAGGCCCAGGGAGATGAGGCCACGAGAGCCTATCCAAGTGCTGGTGGCACAGGACAGCAGATCTCTTTGCAAACAGCCAGAAATTAGGGGCACAGACTTCGGAGTCCACAGATCTGGGTTTGAATCTTGATCCTACCACTCTCTAGCAAGCAGCTTCCCTTCTCTAAGCCTATGTCCATCTATAAAGTGGGGGTCTGAGCAGGCCCCACCCCCCAGGGGGACGTGGGAACTGACGGGACTGGGCACAGAGCACAGCAGGACTTCAGGAACAATCAGCTGCTGCAGCTTTTCCTGGGATCTGGGGCCTGGCCTTACTCAGCCTAGAGGCAGCCAGGTGTCATTAAAATGCCACTGTGCTGAGGCTTCCATGCTGCAAGGCCCTGTGCTCTGATGCCGGCCAGCTGGGCGGGGTGGAGAGGGGCTGGACCGGGCCCCTCTCTGGTTCAGGATAACATTCAGGGCTCCCGCTGAGCTAGAGAGCGCTGCCGGAGTGAGGGCCCTTGTGGGTAGGAACATGGAGAGGAGGAGTGACAGGGTCAAGGGCACACAGCCAGCAAGTGACAGAGCTGGGACTGCAACCTGGGTCTGCCTCCCTGCAAACCCTGTGTTCCAGACAACCACACAGTACAGCCTGACCTTCCTCCTGTTCCTCCCTACACGCGGAGGCTACAGGAGAGTGATTCCACTCCGGGTCGGTGTGGCTGAGCCTCCCCTTTCTCGCCACACCCTTGTTACCAACATCCCCATTTAACAAGGGAGGGCCTGGCTGACCTGGTGGAGCAGCCGTCACTGCGGGTAACCTTGTCGGCAGTGAGCCCGTCCGTCATGGTGACACTGCGCCGCTTCATGTGGCTGCCCTTGGGGCCCGAGGGGCTGGCGGGGCTGGCAGCCTTGCCACTGCCCTGGCCCAGGCCGTAGCTGGCCTCGAGGTAGCGCAGCGGGAAGGTGCGGTTGACAGGGCAGTAGATGATGGCGCCACTCTGCTCCGACACAGCCTTGCGGCTGCCCACGTGGTAGCGCACGAGGGCGGGCACGTGGTCGAAGCTCTCCTGCTCAAACAGGTACTGGATGTGGGTGTAGCTCTCCCCGGCCTTCACCACCACCTTGTTGATCTTGAAGTGCAAGGCCTGGTTGCGCCAGCGGCACGTGAGCACATAGTCACCCAGGCTGGTGAGCGAGTCCCGGATGAGGAAGTCGCCGTTGCGTTGTACCAAGGTCTCCGAGACCTGCAGGAGGCATGGTTAGGCTGGAGAAGGCCAGACGCAGGGTCTGGGGGACACAGCAACCCAGGATTGGGGGGACACCAAGGTCAGGCCAGGTATAGAGGACCCAGTGAATGGAGACATCTGACATCTGAAGCTCGAGCGCAGGGACACAATGACCCAGGTTCAGAGGGGACACCTCATCCAGAGGCCCTGTGTCTGGGGCACAGAGGTCCAGGAACGGGAGAACGTATCCTGGAATGGAAGTCGCAGAGACCCAGGGTCTGGAGGAGCAGGGGCTGCTGCGATCTGAGGCCCCGGTTTCAGAGTCACCCCTTCTCAGGGTTCCTGTCGGGCCGAGCCAATCCCCAGTCCTCACTCCTCGCACTACCCAGTGCTCTGGCGTGTCTCTGAGCCTTCGCACCCTCAAGCTGCTTTCCTGGCCTGGAACGCCCTTCCCGCCTGGTGAACTCCTATTCATCTCACAAAGGCTTCCCTCCTCAGTGCCCCTTCCTCAGGGCTCGCCCATGTTCCTGCCGAGTGCTCCATTTTTGCACTTCTCCTACTAGGCTCTGTCTACTCGCCTGTCAGCCACCACCCTCCCCTTGGCCATCAGCCCTCAAGGGAAGCCACCACCTCTTCCATCTCTGCGACCTTGGTGCCCAGCATAGGTCCCAACAAAGACTGCTTGGCAAAGATTTACAGTGTGAATGAAAGAAGAGACAGGTGATCTATCAGCCCAAGTATGTGGCTTGTAAAGTCACCTCAGCCCAAAAACTCAACTTTGCCAGAACTGAGTAACCCAAAGATTGATACTCACTAACCAAACACACAAGAGACTGATGTATAGACCAGTAACAATAACAGTGATAATAATAACAACAAAGACCAACATTTATTGAGCTCACTGGTGTCAGCCATCATGTTAAGTACTTTATCAGCATTATTTCATTTAATTTTCACAACAACCCTTTGAGGTAGGTACTATTATTAGCCTCCATTTTACAGATTAGGCAGCTGAGGCTCAGAGAGGTGAAGCAACTTGTTCAAGGTCCCACAGTAAACAAATGGCAGAGCTAGACCTCATTCCAGTTCACTCTGATCGAACCTGCCAAGCCATAGTTCAGAGCCTCTCTGGTAGCTGGGGTCAGGGCTGGGGCTGGCTGAGGTGGTGGGCAGAAGGGTCCAGGGTTGAGATCCCAGCTCAGGGCCCACTCACCTCTCGGGGGATGCGGCCATGGTACCAGGCATGGCTGCGGAGGTCTGTGCTGCTGAGTTTGAGCTCCTCCTCCAACTCCTTGTGCAGTTTCTCTGGTGATGAGTCCAGGATGTACTTCTCCTTGGAGAACTGGGTGGGAGACAGCAGGGTTGGCATCCAACTCGAAGTCCCCTTCCTCCTTCCCTCCCAACCTCACCCTACCCCAGGCGAACTCCTTCTATCCTGGGACTCTAGGAACACTAAGGCACAGGTGCCAGAAAGGTCCTTACCTATGGGTCCCTGTCCCAGGAGGAGTAAAGAAATTTTATTTAATTCCACAAAATAATGCCTACCGCATTCCAGGCCCTGTGCTATGTGCCAGGGGTAGATGTAGTGACACATAAACCAAGCCATGTCCTCAAGCACGCCCCTAGGCTGAGGAGAGGCAACAGCAACGTAAGCATCCGAGCAGACTGCGGTCAGCACCACAGTACTGGACAGCGGCAAAGAGGCTGGTGGCTTTTAGAAGGGAGGAGATTAAGTCTGGGCGAGGTGGAGGGGCCTGGGAAGCCTTCCCGGAGGAGATGGCAATAAGAAAACACCAAACTGATCTTGAAGGTGGGGGACAGAGGATGTCTGCAGGTGAATCTTGGAGGGAAGGAAGGCAGCAGGTACTGCAGGCAACGGCACGAACAAAACCACAGAGCTGATGCACAAGGACACATTTTGGGATGGTGAACCGTACAGTGGAAGGGTAGGAAAGGCACCACGGACATCACTGCAATGCTCCTTGCAAACCCAAGCAATCCTTGCCAGATGGGGAAACCACGGCCCAGCAGGGAAGCTCAAGGTCACGTTCCACCTGCCCAAAGGGGCGATTCCTGGTCTCCTGGCTACTGTGGCTGAGGTTGGAGGCTGACGGATCCCAGGAGCCCTAGGGAAGGGGGAGGGGAGCCCCCCAGTGTCAGGTGCATCCCTACCACAGAGGCCAGCTCAATCCTGGCTGTGCCATGTGAGTTCTCTGGGCCTCAACTTCTCCCTCAGCTGAAGGGGTATGGATGACAGAACCTGCCTCACCTCATTGCAAGGGTGAAAGGAGACAGCACCCCAGAGCACTGCAACTAGCACGCAGGCATCCTCGCCACTGCAAGGATGGGAGACTGTCCTTCCTCTCCCTTGGCCCAGTTCTAGGCCCCAGAGATGGCTGCTCCAAGATAGACTCCAGAGCTGGCCAGAAGGCATAACAGACAACCAGGGTATTCAAGGGCCCAGCTTCATCCCAGGTGAGTCTCTCCCCAGGACCCCCTGTTCCCCAGAGACCAAAGGTCCCCTAGCTCACTCCCTGCCACCTCTGACCTTCTACAGTCTCATCGCCTACTCCTGCAGCTCTGTTCTCCACCCCTCTACTCCCACACTGCCTTGGTTTGCCCCAATCTACACTGCTCCCAGGACATTGTGATTCCCAGCTTCAGAGGTATCTAGAATCTCTGACTCCATTCATTAAATATTGACTAAGCACCCACTGTGGTCTTGTGCTGGGGCTGAGGTCCCAAGGTGACCAGGACAGCTGTCTCTGCCCTGGGGAGCCCATGCTGACAATGACCATCAATTCCAGGTTTTCTTAATGTTCAGAGATGCACAGAGACACCACGCCCCCCCCTGCCACCAGTCAGGGGACAGAGCCAGGGGTCACTTCCCTGAAAAGGCAGAGCTTCTGCTGAGGCCTGAAGAAGGACTGGATGTGCCAGACAGAAGCCTCCGGGCAGCGAGGGCGGGCGGGGAAGAGCTTCTTGGGAGAGAGCCGCAAAGGCAGGGCCCTGCGGGCAGACGCGAGGGCGGGGTGGCGAGAGCACAGGGAGAGGCTTCGAAGAGGCTGTGAGGGCAGGAGCACGTGTGGCAGGTCTGCGAGGCTGCCTTGGGGAGCTGGGGTTTACCCAGAGACCACAGCAGAGCCACCGAAGGGTCTGCGAGTGTTGGAGCAGGTTTGCTGTCCTTGCAGAGAGCGGCCTGGTGATCTCCAGGCAGTGGCAGGGCAGGGTGGGGCATGGGGAGGGAGAGGGTGTTTAGATGTCCACTGACTGGTGTGGGGAAGGGGGCAGAAGGGTCAGCGAGGACTCCAGGCCAAGATCCCGGGAGGACAACGGGACACTCCGAGCGGGCAAGGCTGGGGCAGAGCGGCTTGGCGGTAGGCCCATGAAAATGCCGGCTTTAAGGAGCCTGCAGGGCTCTGGGGACAGATGGTGGGAGTGGGTGGTTTGGGCAGGTGTCAGGGAAAGGTGGGGCCTGGGGATGGGGATTCCGCACAGCCTCTCCTCATGGTAGAAATCGATACCCCAAGGGCCGACGAGGCCCCGCTGGGCTGAGATTTGGGCCTTCTCAGGTACCTGCCCTTCTCCACGATCCCAGCTTCTCTCCCTCTCACTCTGCAGGGCTCACACCAGCCTAGGCCGCCCCCTCATACCGCACCATACCCCGGGCGGAAGAAGGGGACTCACAGGGAAAAGGGAGCCAGTGCCCCAGCCTTCCGACGTCCTACTCCTTGGCAAAAAGCATGCAATTGAGAGACCCCCAGTTCCACGAAAGGAGCCAGAGCGACCTGGGGCAAGAAGGGGAGGAGTCTGTGTGCTGAAGAGCCTGGTCCCAAGACTGCCGCTGTGTGACCTTGAACAAGTCGCTTCCCCTCTCTGGTCCTGGGTAGCCTCATCCCCAAAAGGACACTGGCCCCTATTTCCCAGCCCTAATCAATGGTCAGAGAGTTTGGGGGGACCAACCTGGTCCTCCCACACACCCAAGGGTGAGGACCCCTAGGGTCCTGTGCCCTCCTCCTCACCCTCGGCCTGGGGGTCCCCAGCTCCCAGGAGTTGGGGGGGCTGGGGTGCGAATGCAGCATCCCTGCGCTCGGCGCCCCGCTATTGGCCAGAGATGATCTCACCGCCTCCCGGCCTGCGCGCGCCTGATTGGCCGGCGCGGGGATGCTGCGCTCCGCCGGCGGGGCAGTCATTCAGGCGGGCTGCGAGCGCGTGAGCCCGGGCAGCGCAGAGGTGACGCGCCCGGGGTCTCCCAGGGGACTCGGGAGGCAGCAGCGCGGAGACCCCCGGCCAGGGTCTTAACCCCTTCCCACCAGCCCGCGCCCAGCAACCCCTTCCAGCTCCCTTCGGTATCCCAACCCCGGGCAATGCCATCCCCAGACGATGCTCCGCAGAGAGGCGGGTCCGGGTCCTCCCCTCCACCCCCTTCCGTTTAACCCTTTCACCGCCACGGCGCCGTCCCGCGCTGCCCGGCCAGCCGGGCAGGGAGAGACCCGCGCCCCGGGCATGCCGGAGCCCACCTAGAGGGCAGGAGGGTGGCGGGCGCTCTGGCCCCAACCCTGGCACCGGCGGCGTCCCCCCAGCTTCCTGCGCCTCACTCAGCGCCCCCGGTACAATGGGGAACCAGGGTGCCGGGTCAGCCGCAAGGGCCAGCGTGCTGGCCGGAGGAGCGGCAGGGCGCCCGGGACCCCCTCTCCCGGTGCCCCGCGCCCCGGCGCGGCTCCCTGCTGCGGCGGAGGCAGGCGCGGACCGGCACCCCCGCAGCCCGCAGTCCCAGGAGTAGCCGCTGGACCCTCGCCCCGCGGAGCGCCCCGGCACCCAGAGGTGAGGCCGGGCGACCCCGCCCCCTCCTCAGTCCGCCGGCCCGGCCCGGCCCGCCCCGGCCCGCGCCGCCGGGCTTTGGCTCCCCGGCTCTCGGCCGGGCGGAGCGGCCGGGGGTCCCAGCCCCGCGCGCCTGGCGGGGCCGAGCCGCCCCCTCACCTGCACCTGCACGAAGGAGCCGCGGTAGAAGCAGCAGGCGGCGGCCGACAGGGCGCTCCACAGGCTGCAGCGCTCCGTCATGGTGCGGCCGGCCGGGGCGGCGCGGGGGGCGGCGGCCGCGGGGCAGGGGCGCGGGGACCGACCGGGCTGGGCACCGGCTGCGCGTGCCTCTCGGCGGCGCGATTACCTCATCGCCTGGTCGGGGGAGGAGCGGGGAGGCGGGGCGGGGAGACCCCACCCTCCACCGGCCAGGGGAGGGGAGGGGGCCATTGTTCCTGCCTCCGCCCGCCCCCCGCTCCCAGCCCCTCGCCCCCCGCGCTGCGGTCCCGCGCGCTCGGGCTGCCTGGAGCCGGGGGCGCCGAGCCGAGGGCCCGCCGGGCGGGGGCTTCACGGGGAGTCAGGGCATAGGGTGGGGACCCCCGCGCCGGCCAGGGCGCACTCCTGCCTCCCCTACTTGCCGCACCCCTCCCTGACCGGGAGCGGGCAGAGACTTTAAGTTAAATCGTATCTAAAGCTGGAGAAATCCCTGTATGTGTTTGACCGAATCCTTTGTGGCCCCAGGAAATCTCCCGAGCGCAGGATTTCTCAGCTCTGATTTGCAATCAGAGACTCTGCTAGGAATCTCGGGGTGTGCGGCGGACAAGCTCCGGGGGTGCAGAGAGCCAGTAAGCCCAGTGGTGAGAGAGGCAAACTGGGCTCAACTCGTGGCCTCTCCCCTAACGCTTGGTGGCCCCACTCCCACCAGCCCCTCCTCTGGGAGCCCCGATTTACTCGTGGAAAATGCATCTGGAAAACGCAGCTAATGCCGATGCTGATTTCACAGAACTCTTGTGAGCACTGGCTGGGCTGGTTCACGTAACTTGTCAGGCATAAAGTAAGTGCTCAATAAATGCGTGCTATTTTTCAAGTTTAGTGTCTTAGACCTGGACATTTTGTCCTAGCATCATAGGCTCTTCAATGCCAAGAGCTGATTCTGCAACAATCAGGCTTGGGATCCAAATCCTTCTGACAGGCTGTGTGACCTCAGGCCAAGGAGTCC
>NW_012138525.1:5175734-5177211 GCF_000956105.1 Propithecus coquereli | reverse complement strand
GAATAAGGACGGCCTCTGCCCCATCATCAACATGTTTGGAGGACAAGGGGAGTAATGAAAGTTACATGCTTAACACAGGGCCTGCTTCCTGAATCACTCCAGACACCGTGCTTTCTTGGTTTTCTTCTCCTTCTCCCTGACACCGACCCCCCTTCTCCCACCTCAGCCCCCTGCCCATCCTCCCTGACTGTAAACACTGGAGTTGCCAGGCTGGGGCTCGGCACTCAAGTCCCTGGCGAGGTGACCGCTCTGGTTGCTCCACGGAGTGGCGAGAGTGGGCTACAGAATTCATCCCCTCTGCCTTCAGGTGGCCAGGACGGAGCCCAGAGAGGCCGGAGGCTGGAGGTGGCTGTTTTTCCAGGGTGTTGAACAAATGTCATCCTTCCTCTCGAGGGCCACCATGAGCCAATTCCCCCAGCTCATGGCCTCACATGCCTTCCCTCCTCTGAGGCAGCCTGGACCTGCTCCCTGGACACCAGGCTCAGAAACCCACCTACCTCCTTGACACCTCCCTGGGGAAGTCTGAAGGCATCTTGAACTTGTCATACCCAAAGCGGAGCTGCTGCTCCCTGCCCCCAGCTCCCTGCGCCGTCTTCCCCATCTCGGCCAAGGTCAGCTCCATCCTTCCTGCCGCTTGGGCCAAAACCCTCTCCGCCATCTGTGCCTCTGCTCCTGCTCCCGCGCCACACCCAGTTCATCAGGAAATCCTGCTGCTCCGTGTCCAGAGTCCACCCTGACCACTTCTCTCCGTGGGTCCACCCCACCCCTGGCCAGGCGGCCTCGTGTCTCCCTTGGAGTGCACAGTGGCCTTCCCATGGGCTCCCTGTGTCGACTGTCATCCACGGTCAGCTCCCACTCCGCTGCCAGATGGCGCCCAAGGTCACGAGCTAAGCAGGTTATGGCACACACACCACCCCAACCGTCCAGTGGCTCCCATCTCTTAAAGAACAGAATCTAAACTCCTCTCCCTGGCCATGTGATTTGTGGTCCAAACCAGAACTTTTCTTCCCTTGTGGGAGTAAAGAGAGTATCATCGTTATGCCAGAAAAACAGGCCTAAACTGGGTCATACGTTCCCCAACCTTTAAGGCCCTGTGTGGCTTGGTGGTGCCCGATGGCCACCCTGTCACCCCACCAATATGGCTCCCTCACTCATTCTGTCCTTCATTCTGCCCCAGCCACACCAGCCTCCTTGCCAACTCTTCCTGCCATGGGGCCTTTGCAGTTCCCTCTGCATGGAATGCTCTCCCAGATCTTCGTGAGGTGTGCCCCTCCCCCACCACTTCATTCAGGGTCTGCTTAATGTCACCTCCTCAGAGAAGCCTTCCCTGACCACCCCACTTAGAACAGTCCACCGTCCTTCACTCTGTCCCCAACCTGCTTTATTTTCTTCAGTTTTTCCAATTCCTGCCTGAAATGCCCACTTTGCATTTATCTGTCCACTGTCAATTATCTGATGCCCCCATGAGGGTGTTGAC
>NW_012138525.1:5173512-5175684 GCF_000956105.1 Propithecus coquereli | reverse complement strand
CCTCTCTGAGCCTCAGTTGTTTGTTTTCTGTGCATACATCTGAAGCTCTGAGCATGAAGCCTGGAATGTTATAGTCTTACAATCAAGAAGCCTTGCCCTGGAATCAAAGCATTCACAGCATGGTCTGAGAACTCTGGAGTTCTAGAAGCTGACTCCTAGAGAGCAGGAGGGTGGCAGGCGCTTTGGCCCCAACCCTGGCACCCGCCAGGGTGCTGAGTACCTCAAGGTAGGAATGGACTTTTGGAAACTATTGATTCCAACCCTCACCTGAGTCTTGAAACTAATATTCCTTTGACTTTATCCTTTGGGAGACTGTTGAACCAGCTCCAGTGAGCAGGTACTATTTATTTTATAATGTTAAAGAAAACTTGACATTTTTTAACCCCTAAAAATAAAGGAAGAATTTAAAGCTAACTATCTTCCCAGGGTTCTCAGAACCTTGCCAGGCAGCTGGGATTTGTGGGGTGCTGAAAAATGGCCCTCACATGTTCCACCCACTGGCTTTGGTGCTGGTTCTCCCCATGGCCTTCCTCCTGCTATGGAGTAAGGGTTCTGGAACTTCCGCCTGACTTGCTGTCCTGGGCTATGCTTCCTGGGCTCACTCAGCTTGCTGACTTGCCCACACTCTCTCCTCTCCAGGACCACCCTCCTACCCATCTCTGCTTATCTTTGTCTCCTTTCTGGCTTTTCATTCAGGGAGAGATGTCAGTGACTGTTCCTGGTCAACTGCCATGGCCTGGATTCGATGCCTCTTCCTCCAGAAAGCCTTCCTTGATCCCCCCCTGCGCCAGCTCCCCTGCTGGAAGCCACCCCCACCTCTCAACCTCCCATGGCTTCTTATCAGCGCCTTCTGATGATGGCAGAGGCAGATCTCAGCGCTTCCCAGGCTACCTCATTGCCAGTCGCTTACACGGTGTTTTACAGTTGGCGTCTCAGGGTGAGGAAATGTCCCTGGGTTAGGAGCCAGGCCAGCCAGCCCTGTTCCAGGCTCAGGTCCCCGACTCATGGGCATGGGCTCATTGAGCCCAGAACAGCCCTGGGCTGGAAGTACCACTGCGACCTTCATTTCCCACAGGCAAACACTGAGGCTGAGAGAAGTGATGCACACACCCAACGCCGGTGGCCAGTAAGTGGCAGATCTAGGACTAAACTTTGGGTCTGATGGATTGCAAAACACAAGCCCAAATCATTGTCTGATTCTGCTACGTCCCCAAGACCGGGAGCCCTTCGAATGCAGCGCCTGGTGCTCCTTGCCCTCTGCTGTGTGCTCAGGGACCTGGCTCAGGGTGGAGGCTCCCGGTGGCAGAAGGCCAAAGGCTTTGGCTGTAGTCTTGGCATCAAACGTGGGATGCAATCCCAGCTCTTCCCTGTAATAGCTATGTGATGTGCGCAAGTCACCGCACTTCTCTGGGCCTCAAGTTGCCCATCTGCCAATGGGCACAAGATGGCCTTCACTGCGCGGTGGTGAGGGAGGCCTCTCAGTGGTCTCAGCCAGCACAGGTGCGCACACAGTAGGCACTCAAAATGTTACTTAGTAGTATTATTATCACTGTTATTTCAAAACTGCATTTCCAACATTCCCAGTGCCCAGGACAAACGAAGCTGTTGTTAAATGTGAGCTGTGCCCACCATCTGTGACGGAGAACTTAGTCATCCTTTCGGGCTCCCACCTCCCAGCACCAGCGTGTAGTCGGTGCCCACAGACCGGGTGGGATGGGAACACTGCGGCCTTTGCATGGAGACCCCTTTGAGGTCCTGTCCAGCTGGTGGGAGAGAGGAGTCTGGTGGTAACAAATATTGGGGTGCCCCGAGTTTGGGGCCAGGAGTGAATGATGGTAGGTGAAGGAAGAAGATGCTAGAACGAACCCAGACCCCAAAAGCTGCCTTGACTCTGAGACCCTCCCTTCCTGGGAATGGACAGTGAGGTCTGGCTCCCAGCAAGGCTTGAGAGAGGGCTCTGACCCTCCAGTGTCCCCTGACCAACCCCTGGCCCAGCCCCTCCTACCTTCACGTAGTCCCCGCCAGCCTCTGGCTCTCCAGTGGTCCTAGAAGGAGAGAAGAAAAGTGAATGTCCCCAGCCCTGCTTGGCTTCCCAGCTGCCAGTCTCTGCCCATCTGCCTGGGGCCAGCACCCAGCCCTTGAGGCCCCAGAGGGCTCATCCTGCTGGCCTGG
>NW_012138525.1:5109596-5171552 GCF_000956105.1 Propithecus coquereli | reverse complement strand
TATTATTAATTTTGTTAGGCTGGGTCTCAGCTCTCTGGCTGGGAAAGGCCTCAGTCTTCCCATCTGCAAAGTGGGGAAGGGAGGTCAGACATTGGGGAAGTGTTTCCCTAAATACAGGAAACTAATATTAAAAAAAAAAAAAGCTAAAAAATAAAAGTGTGAGTTTCCTCCTAGCTCCTGAAGGCAAAGGCTCCTCACTGAGAAGTTGTCTGACAGCTCTCTGTTCTGACATTCTAGGGTTCCTCATTGCGAACCTTCCCCTAGCCCTTCCTAGCATCTAAACATAGTCCCCAGGCTGCAGCCCAGCAGCAGGCTTCCAAAGCCATTGTGTTCGCTCTGTCCAGCAGCAGTGGGAGTGAGGTGGTGTAGGGACCCCCTCCCCCTGCCCACCGCTGCCCACTCTTCCCGGGTGAGGTGTCTCATCCCGACGTTTCCGGCCATTCAGGCCCGGAAATCCTCCCACTTCTGGGAACAGATTGGCCAGGACACTGGGATTGACCCAGTGCTTCCTCCTGCTTCCTGTCCACTTCCCCTCGGGCTCTGGGGCAGAGGCAGAGCCTTGGGTGCCTGCACAAGGGGTTAGGCCTGGGGAGAACAGCCAGAGCCAACGGGAGTGCCCAGGGCAGAGGCTCGGGCCCCAGAAGCTAAGGGCCTGGGCCCACGCCTCCATCCCATCACCACAGCCTGCTGCTCTACCGCACTCCGGGATGCCCAGGACACAATGTGACCGTGTCCGCTTATGATAGCTGCCATTATTCGTCTGGACTATTGCCACCACCTGGCCGCTGGCCTCCCTGCCTCCATCCTCGTCCCCTGCTACCTGTCACTGCCGCACACAGCAGCCACAGCAGTCCTGTTAAAATGAAAACCAGATCACAGATTTCTGCTCCAACCCACTGGCGTGGCCCCAATTTCACTCCAGGAGCCAAGGAGGCTCCTCACTCCTCCCCAACCCCACGTCCGACCACACTGCCCTTGTCACACTGCTCCAGCCCAGCTGAGTGTCTTGCCGAGCTCCCCCCAACCGCCTCAGGGTCTTTCACTTTCTGTTCCCTCTGCCTGGAACACTTTTCCTCCAGATATCCCCTGGGTTCCCTCCCTACCCTCCCTCAGGTCTTCACTAGGACGTCCCCTTCTCAGCGAGGCCTTCCCTAGCCACCCAGCTGAAAATGTGACCTTCCCAACACTCCCACCTTCCCTCCTGTTTAATTCTCCCCCAGCACTTTGTCTGACTTGCCATTTATTTTATCTCATGCAGCGACTATTGCCTCTCACTAGAACGTTAGCCCCACAAGGGCTGTGATTTATATCTCTGCCTGGAACAGAGCCAGGAACCCAATAAACACCCAATAAGAATTTTTTTGAATGAATGAATGTCACAACAGCCCCCTGAGTCCTTGAGCACAAAGCCCAGTCCTTCTGGCTTGGCCTTCTAAGACCCTGACTCTCATCCCTCCCCTTGCACTCTGGCCTCCTCCAATTTCCTCCAAAGAGCTCCGCCTCCTCGAGCCTCGGGGCCTTTGCACATGATGTTTCCTCTGCCTGGAACATCCTCTCTCCCTTTGGCCAGGGTAATTCCTACTCAGCCTTCAGATCTCAGTTGGCTTGGAGATTTCTAGAATACTCTCCTATTGTAATGATCAAATCCAGGAATCAAAGTATCCATTTGTAAAACTCAGCTCCACTAATTAATTAATTTATTCCTTATTTTATGGACTTTAAAGACACTTCTCTTGTAATATTAGTGCTGAAACCAATTAACAAATAATAGTGACAACGGAGCTGAATCAGTCCCATTAATCAGCGACATTAATTATTTAAATAACCAACCACTTTAATTGCCTGTATTAACTGATTTGTTCTGATAACTGATACCACTTCTTGCATACATTAGCTTAATTAATTGGATTAATGAACAGTAATTAAAGCCCATTATCCTTTATTTTCCCCAATGCATGTTTAGATCTGAGCTTTGCCTTCAGGGCCTCCACCCTGGGGCAGAAGGAAGGGTGGGCTTCCCCCAGGGAGCCTGCAGGAGAAGGGGTGGGGAGAGGCTGCCGCCCTGCTCCACCAGGCCCTCTTTCAAGACAGGTGGCATTGCCCTCTTCAGGGGCCTGTCCACCGTCTCTGTCCCTCAGTTTGTTCCCTTGGGCCTCGGGGCCCGGTCACATGGCCTTGAGTGGAGACTTCCCCAACCTCTGCCGTCCACTTCTCAGCCCTGTCCCCACCCCTCATTCCCTGCCTTCCTCCCTCTGAAGTTCATAGCCCGCATCTATGAAGTGGTTATCTCACAGCTACCTCCCGAGAGGGGCCCTGAGGGTCATACGAGAAGGAAGGGTGCGAGATTCCCTAGACCATGCAGAGTTCCCTTTGCTGCCCTGGCCTCCACCCATGCCCCCCGGGGAGCTGAAGTTTCTTTCCTTCTTTCACCCCGATCTCCACTCACCCACGGTAGAGAAGCAACAGGCACCCACCTGCTCTGTGCCCCTTAGCCCTGAAAGACCCTGCGCAGAGAGAGCTGGGTGGAAAGCCCCGTGTCTCCCGGGACACCCAGCCACGGGCCTGTGGGATTCCCTGCCAGGGAGGGTCTGGGCTTTATCCCCTGCCCTGTCTGCCCCACCCCTCATATGGGCCACCGTTGTCCCAGACACACCCTGCCCCTTCCCCACTATCCCGAGCCCTCAGTCTTCCTAACTCAGCCGAGCTTTCCAGCAGGGGCTCCAGACAGGGCAGCGGCCCTGTGTGCAGAGGGCAGAGAGGGGCTGTTCTTCCCAGGGCAGAGCTGAGGATTCTGGGCCCCAAGAGCTGCTGAGACTCAAAACCTGCTGGAGACAAGGGAAGGCACTGATTTACTGAGTGCTCACAGGACGTCTGATCTCGAAGCTCCATTTTACCAGGGAGAAAACTGAAGCTTATAACTTGGCCCAGGGCACACAGCTGCTCAGACTAGGACCCGATGGCCTGATGTCGAATTCCCTGCTCTGTTCCTTGCACGAGTGGCCTCCCCTGGCAGTCAGGAGCCGCTCCTGGGTGGACATGGGGAGAAGCTGGGCAGAGTCGGTGAAGAAAAATGGTATTTCAGCCCGACCAGGAGCCCAGACTAACATCGGGAAAGGGAAGTGCAGTGGAGCGGACAGAGAGAAGACCATCTGGGGCCCTTGAGAGGACGCTTGCAGGGAGTCTATGTGACCCTGGGCAAGTCCCGCTCACTGGGCCTCGGTTTTCTCCTCTACAGCATGAGCAGCTCCTGTTCACGGGCACTTCCGTGGGTGGAGCCCGGAATGGCTCTCTCTGCCACATCTCATCCCGTCCTCACAGTGACTCTATGAAGCAGGTGCTGTCTTTGTCCCCAGTTTACAGATGGGGAGACTGAGGCTCACAGAGGAGAAGGGACTTTCTCAAGGTCACACCGTCAGGGGGCACTGAGCTGCTGGTGTATCTGACCCCTCCCCTCCCCGCCCACCCCACACAGGTCTGGCAGCCAGCAACAGGGTCCCCTGGGGCTGGGGTGGGGGATGTGGCTCCAGCTAGGGGTTGGGGAGATAGTCCGTCCTTCCCAAGCCAGCGCCGTTCCCACAGCCCAGGGCGTCCGGGGGTCTCGGGGACTGTGAGAAAGTCCTCACAGGAAATGAGAGCCAGGAGCAGCTGGGCCCCTTCGAAGTCAAGGACCAGCCGCCCAGAGCCTGAGGAGGCTGCACAGGCTGGGCCCACCACGACCCTCCCCCGGTGGGTAATCGCTACCAGATGCCCGGCAGCTGACGTCACTCTGCAGGGCCGAGAGAGGGTCGTGGGACTCTGGGGAGAGTTGGGAATTCTTGGACCAGAATCAACATTCCAAAAGGAAATGTGGGGGAGGGGATATCCTGGCTCATTCTCAGGGCCTGACACCAGGGCCGGGGCAGGGGTGACACAGGGTGTCCCTATAGGGTGCCACCTTGTCCAAGTCTCAGTTTCCTTCCAGATGGCCCCTTGGGAGTGGGGCTGTGGGGGTCTGGGTCTCTGAGTGGAGGCAAAGGACCCTTGGCGAGGCACTAAAGCAGAACTGCACTCAGATTCCTGTAAAGGCAGACATACGTCAGAGCGGGCCTCCCGAGCTCAAGGCTGGCAGTGACTCCCGGCTTGCCTGAGCCAGGTCCTTGCTGGGGCTTTCCAGGCCCTGCCATCTGCACCCGTTTCCCTGCCTTGTCGCCCATCCTCCCCACCCTCCCCACCTCGCTCTGCTCCAGCCGCCCTGGTCTCTGAGGTTCCCCAAACAAGCCAAGGATGTCACCATCTCAGGGCCTTTGACATGCTGTTCCCTTGGCCTGGTACACTCTTTCCCAGACAGCAAGAGACTTTGTTCCTTCATCTCCTTTGTTGAAATATCACTTGCTCACTGAGACATTGTTCCTGGCTAACCTTCCTAAATTGCCACCACTGGCCACTTCCCACTTCCCCCAAGAACAATTCTCCAATTTGATTTTAAAATTTCTCAGTAGAGGCCGGGCGCGGTGGCTCACGCCTGTAATCCTAGCACTCTAGGAGGCCGAGGCGGGCGGATTGTTTGAGCTCAGAAGTTCGAGACCAGCCTGAGCAAGAGCGAGACCCCGTCTCTACCAAAAAATAGAAAGAAATTATCTGGACAACCAAAAATATATATATATATACAGAAAAAATTAGCCGGGCATGGTGGCGCATGCCTGTAGTCCCAGCTACTCGGGAGGCTGAGGCAGTAGGATTGCTTGAGCCCAGGAGTTTGAGGTTGCTGTGAGCTAGGCTGATGCCACGGCACTCACTCTAGCCAGGGCAACAAAGTGAGACTCTGTCTCAAAAAAAAAAAAAAAAAAAAAAAAATTTCTCAGTAGATCTTTTCTCTTCTAGTTGACCATATAACTCATCTCTCTGGTCATCTGTCTCCCCTGTAGTGGAATAGGGACTCCACGAGGGCAAGGTTTTGTCTGCTATGCTCACTGCTGTCTCCTGGAGCCTAGAACAGTGTCTGGGGCATAACTGCACCTCAGTAAGCATGAGAATGAATGAAATTCCAACTCAACTAACTGTGTGATCTTGAGCAAGTTATTAACCTCACAAAATCTCACTGTCTTCATCTGCAAAATGGGCTCCTATTACCTCCTTTCCAGGGGTCTATGGGAAGTCTTAAAATAATGGTAGAAAAAGCTTTGAGATTGTCACTTGCAGGAGGTAAAAAGTGACCTCGTGGTTAAAGAGCTGGGGCTTGGGAGTTGGCCAGGCTGGGGATCAAGTCTAGGCTCCAACATCCACTCTCTCTGTTACCCCAATGAGAGTCTTTGCCACTCTCTAAGCCTCAGTTTCCTAGCTGGCAAAATGGAGCAGAGAGGTTCCCACTTCACAGGGCTCGTGTAGTAGATGACACCCATTGGGTGTTTGCCAGTTGTTGGCTGGTGATCCTCCCAGTGGGACCCTTGCCTGACAATTCCAGTGTGGATGGGGGGGTACAGTGTTGGGGGCCTCCCTTCCCCCTCCAGGCCCCTGCTTCCTTCTCTGCAGCATGGACTGAGGCGGGAGGGTGCCAGGGCCCTCCAGCACCTGCTGTTTCCCTGAAGAAGGCTGAAGGTCCCTGGGGAGTCGGGGGCGGGCTAAGCTGGTGCTCTCCTTTTTGGGAGCTAAAGGCCCCTCCTCCCTCCTTCCTCTTCATCCCCATGATCTCAGCAGGGAACAGGCCACCAGGAAACTCCTGCAGCCTCACCTCTTCCCCTTCCTTCCTCCTGCTCCAGGTGCACCCTGCCCCCCAGGGGGTGGGGGAAGGACACTGTCTCCCCAGCTTAGGCTGCTCCCTGAGCAGCCACTAGGACGACCCCTTCAGGACACTCAGGAACAGGGCCCCATCTTCCTCACTGGCAATTCTCTAATGTCCTCATCCCCAAGCTGGTTGGATCTCTGGAGACCATCTCAGGCCCAACTGGGCTACTGGGGAGACCGAGGCACAGAGTGGGGCAGAGCTACTCTGAGATCACATAGGCAAGGCTGCTCTCCTGGCTCCAGGCACAAGGCTGACAGGGGCTCCTGGAACACATGTTCACTAGTCCCTGGAGGGCAGGAGAGACGCTCCGTCTCAGGGGGCTCAATCTGGTCCGCTAACCCCACCCCCCTCAGGACATGCCCAGTGATGGGGGCAGAGTCTCCCCCTTTCCTTGGTCAGCTCCAGGCCAAGCCTGATGCCAGAGTCACTGCCAGGACCACTAGGGAGGACTTCTACCCACAAGGGAGGAAGGCTTAGGCTGGGTCCTCGACTTGGCATTCTCAAGGTTTCTCAAGGCCGCCTTTCCCAGAGCCCTGGCCCTGCTGGAGGGGAACGTGTCGCCCAGGCATTAGGAAGGTGGAGTGAAACCTTGGTTCTGACTTTCACTGGCTGTGTCAAACCGGGCTAGCAAATCTTTCTTCCCTCATCTATAAAACGGGGGTAATAATAGCATCTCTCCTGGGGCTGCTGCGAGGAGTATATGAGCAGATGCCCGGTGTGCCCGGGCAGGACGGAGACAGAGTTACGCTCAAAACAAGCTGGCTTTGAAAACCCGAGTTTGTCAGATGTCCCAGGGGTGCAGATTTCCCCCTTAGACCTCTCCCGCCCCACGCTGGCCCTCCCTAGGCCCAGCTCGGTCACTCACCCTCGGGGCCCCAGCGCGGGGCACCTTCGGCCCACTGCAGTCATGGCTCCCCACGGCCGCCGCCTGCAGCCCCGGGACCTCCTTAGCCCAGCGGCTGCCGCCTTTCTCCCGCGGCGGAGCTGCGGAGTCCAGAGGCAGACCCCGGGGGCGGAGCCTGACGCGTAGACCACACCCCGGAACCGCCCCTCCGCCCGCCCCGCTCCATCGCTTCTTCCTCTGGCAGGGAAGGACACGCCTCGCCCCGGACACACCCGCGGCTGGCCCCGCCCCCTCCTCCTCTGCCAGTGTCTGGGGCGGGAAGGCCACGCCCCCGAGCACACCCCCTCCGCCCTGCCCCACCCGGCTCCAATGCCGGCTTCCGCAACAGCTCGCCGCGCTGCCCGGGGACGGCCCCGCCCCTCGCCCCGCCCCTCCACTCCGCCCCGCCCCGCCCTGCTCCCGCAAACTCTGTTTCTTTGGGAGTGACAGGCCTGGCTCGCAGTGCCGTCTCATACCTCGGGGTACCTGAACGTCCCAGGACCCATCAGACCCTGTCACCTACACACAATCCTTGGTCCTCCACGGCCGAATGAGGCCGAATTTAGGAGGGGATGGCGGGAGAAGGCAGCCTGGGGCCGCTGGGGATGGCAAAAGAGCACTAGTTTTACTAATCATAAACACAACATTCCCATTCCCATAATATGCAATATGCCAGGCACTGTGTTACGATTTTACAGGTTATGTTATTCTTAAACCCTCACCACACCCCTACGAGGTCGTGCTACTGTTATGCCATTTATCAGATGAGAAACTGAGGCTCAGAGGGTGGAAGAGACTTGTCGAATGACGTAGCAGCAGGAGGCAGAGTCTGACCAACTCACTCTGCGTCCTTATGCGGTCCTGCTGCCCACTGAACGGGGCTCTAGACAGGCGGTGCTTGGTGTCTCAGCGAAAGCCAACCAAGAAAAGTCCCAGAACTGGGCCTAGAGTTACTCTGGCTTAGCCGGCTTTTCTTTCCTCTTTCTTCCTACAGGCATATGTGGAGGCTGCCTAGGGCTTTGGAGTCAGGTGGGTTTCAGTTCACATCCTAGCTTTGTCATTAGCAAGATGTGCACCTTGACTATGGCAGGTGAGGTCCCCTCTGAATCTGTTTCCTCATCTGTCCTGTGGAAACAGTAACAGTATCTATCTCCTGCCAGTTTTCTGTGTACTTTCTGTGTATTAACTACAAGTGAAGGGTTCAGCACAGTGCCTGGTCTATAGTAAGTACTTGATTAGCGTGCAGGTGTTTTCTTTTCAACCCAGGTATGTGTGCTAAGGGGGTTCTCTCCAGGGCTGTATTGACAGGAGGCTGGAGACACCATCCCTGCAGCTCCCACTCTCACCAGCCCCTGGCAGGCACCTACCTTTCTGGGTGTGCATCCCCAGGAGCTCTCTCCTCCTCTATGTCGGCGATAAAATCCTCAGGCTTTCTCTTGGGGTCCACCTTCACTGCTGCAGGCTTGGGTTCCATTTCCGAGGTGTCCTCCAGGGGGGCATTGGCCGCTGCCACCACCTCTTTGGCTGCCTCCAAGCCTGGGGGATCAGGCAGACCTTGGGGTACAAGGCTGGGCTCAGAGCCCACCTCTTGGGCCTCCTGGGCAGCCTTTCGATCCTGAGTCCTCTTGATGCTGGGGCGAGGCATGGTGCCCATGTGGCTGTACATGTCGCTGGAGCGGGCATAGGCTGGGGGGCTCTTGGGGACTGTCACCATGTCATCCTGCGTAGCCTCTAAGGCATCAGGCTCCAGACGGGACTGGATACTGATGGGGGCTGAGGACCGTCTCAGAGTGAAGGACCGAGGGAGGCTGGAGAGGCTCCCAAAGCCCTTGAACTTGAAGAACTCTGGCAGGGGGTAAGGGGAGGAAAAGGAATTAATGACAATGCCAGCAGCAATAATAATAATGATAAATTATTATTTTTAATAATAATCCTGCAGTTCCACTCAGTGAGGGTCCAAGTAGGGCCAGGGGCTTCACTGACAATCCCTCTAATTGTCATTACGCTCCCAGAAGTGGTATAACGTGGCAGCTTTGGAGTCGCACAGCCCTGGACTTGACTCCCTGCTCTTCCACATTCTACCTGCGTGACCTTAGGCAAGTCACTTGACCTCTCTGAGCCCCATTCTCCACATCAGTAAAATAGAGATTATAGCACCTACCCACTGTGGGCAGTGTGAGGATAGGAGAAAAACACGTTAATAACATGCTTAATGTGGTGCCTGGTGCACAGAACAGCCTCAATCAGAAGTAGCGAAGATTATGATGATGACCGTGACAATAAATGTCTGTGCATGGCCAAACAAGCTGCATGAATTCTCAGCACAACTCAAAGACAATGACACAAGTTTAACCTCCCATTTTCCAGATGAGGAAACTGAGATTCGGAGCAGTGTAAGGAAATGTGTGAGGTCACACTGCCTGTAGGTGACCATGCATGTGTGTCGTGTGTGCGCACCTGCGTGTGTCGGGGCAGGGACGGGGTGTTCTAGCCAGACTCTGTGCACCTGGGGCGGGGGTGAAATGAGGAGGGGGTTGTCGCCAGCCTGAGGTTCTCTCCTTCCTGTCAGCCGAGCCCACACTCCTGACTCAGGCGGCAGGGCTGGGGTGATACCATCTCCTTGCTTCCTCAGGGGTGCGTGTGAGTTCCCTCCACCCTGCCCCCAGCTGTGGGACTGTCCCTCCTCACAGCCACCACCAACTGACTTCCCTATAGCCTCCAGATGAGCAAAAAGGAAAGACACCGGCATTTTCCACTTCCTCAGCATCCTTCGCCTCCTCGGGGCCTCACGCCCGTGTTGGAATGTAGGTAGGATGCCCCCATTTGACAAGGGAGGAAACTGAGGCTCAGGGAGGAGGAGGGACCTGCCCAGGGTCACACAGCAAGGCCATGGCTGAGCCTGGACAGAGGCCCAGGGCTCTGGACTGCTGGGTCAGTGCTCTAGGGCTTTCTTCCCAGCCCTGCCCACCCCCACCTGGTCTTGGTGGCTGCCTCCTGGGAAGCACTGTCAGAAAATGCCACCACTCTGCCCCTAGACAGCCAAGCCGGGGACAGAATTTGCACCAGTGGCCAGAGGGAGGATCCTCAACTGCCACCGCTTTTGTCTCCCAGACACCAGAGGTCTGAAGGACACAGTAGTGGGGGCAGGGAGGGAAACCGAGGCCCAGAGGCCAGGGACTGGGATTGAGGTCTGCTCCATAGCCCATGTGACCTCAGGCAATCTCTGGCCTCAGCTTTTCCATCTATGGGATACAGTCACAATCTCTGCCTTTTACACCACCCTGTCCCCACCCTGGTGCTGTCAGATCAAAGGAATCGGGACAGTAGAAGTTTGTTGGGACCAGGAGGGACAGACTCGGTAGACAGAACAATGGGTGGTGACGGCCCCTCACCCAGACCCTGGTTCTAGTCGCTCTGGGCTCTCTTCCCACTCAGGGGTTGGGTCCCAGCCTCACTGCTGGTTGGGGAGCACAGGACAGCATCCCACGGCACTCCCACGCTCCCTGCCCCAGCAACTCCCCATCTGACATCCCAGCCCAGGCCCAGCTGTGGGGTGTGTGAAGGCCTCCCGCCCCCGCTGTGGGGTCAGAGAGAGCCAGAGGTGCAACGGAGTGGAGCAACTAGGAGGCGGGTGGGGAGAGCCCAAGACACAGAGATGGGCAGAGGGACAGACAGGAGCAGCGCAGACGTGGACAGCCAGACCAGCCGGAGACAGAGATGCCAGGCCACAGTGATGGACCGATGGCCACAGGGAAACCCAGAGGCAGAGACCTCCAGACAGACACAGAGGTGGACAGAAAGAGAAACAGAAACGCGGCAGTGACGAAGAAACAGATGCAGAGAGAAGCCCAGACGGAGGGATGCAGGACAGCGCAGACAGCCCCCGCACTCACTGAACTTTTTGCTGGCCTTCCTGGGCCCCTCTGTCATCTTGGCAAGTTGTGCAGAGCCCCTGGTCAGCCAGCAAGCGGTGGTTCGAGGATCTAGATGTGAAGGTCGAGGTGCCTCCCCACCTCCCCTTCCCCTTCTCTCGCCCTCTCACTCGCTTCCTCTGTGTATTTTTAAACCAGTGAAACTCCCACAGCCCCACCCACTCCACCCTCTCAGCAGGGGGCGGGGGCTGGGGCCGGCCCCAGTCCTGGCCCCTGTGGACCTCCTCCTTGGCCTCTGCAGCAGGGGCAGGGGGCAGGCCGCAAGCCCATGGGACCTGGGAGGTCTGGGAGCAAACCACAGGCTCTGGGAACGGAGCCCACGGGCTGGGGGCCGCTGGGGACCTGCCAACAGCTGTCAGGGGGCCTGGCCAGTGGGCTGGGAAGGCGAGGGGCCTCTGGCCTACGTGCAGGGCAGTTTATTCTAAGCCCCAGTACCGGGGAGATGGTCTGGCAGCGGCAGACGGCAGAGTGCTATGGTTAGGCCTGTGGACTCCGGCCCACCCAGACCCACATTCAAATCTTGGCGGGCCATTTTGTCATTTTGCGATCTTGGGCTAAGGACCTCACCTCCCTCAATTTCCTCTCTGTGAGCAGGGGCTGCCTGCAGTGCCCACCTCACAGGGTCCAGCACTTGGTGCAGAGCCTGGCATGGAACTGTGCCCGCATGGTCAGTCCCTTTCAAGCTAGCAGGGACACTCGACAATTTGGTCCACCACACCCATTGGACAGAGATGGTGAAACTCAGGCACAGAGAGGCAGAAGGATTTCCGCAGGTAGCATAGCAGGTTGGTGGCACAGACTGGGTTACAACTCGCCCTTCCAGACCCCTTAACTCCAGGCTGGTGCTTTCCCACCCTACAAACTTTCCAAGTGCATGTGCATGCTCAGGTGGGCAGGACAGAGATGAGGAAATGCAACCTCCCCTACACAGGTCGTCCTGGACGCCTGCAGAAAGGGTCAGCAGCTGCTGGGGGTGGGGGAGGGGCACAAGACCAGGGGCTTCAAATCCCAGCTCTGCATGCTGCTCACAGCTGCTTCTGTCTCTGAAGCCTCAGTCACCTAATTCCTAGAATGAGGATATGTGCAGGTTATGCGGTCAACTCGCAGAGGATTGGCATGTTTATCCTGGACCCCAGGCTGGCATCGGGGCTGTGACAGAGGGAGTCTGTGATGAGATGAGGCACTTCCTGTTTCCTCCATAAAAATAATGGCCCCAAAAGTCAGGTCACCTGGAATTGGAACCCGGTTGCCCACGGGAGAGCCTGAGGTGCTAACTGCCATGCCCATGGCCTCCCCCAACCACCTGGCAGCTGGGTGATGGACCTTGGCAGGGGAAGGATCTAGTTGAACCTTCTTGATGGGATGAAGGGGAAACCAAGGCGCTGAGAGGAAAAGGGACACGTCCCAAGGCAGACCATGGCAGCAGGGTCCTGCTCACACACAGGCCTGGTTGGGACCAATGCTCAAAGTTCAAATAAAAGGATGGGGTTTCTGGGCCATGGACTTTGGAGGAAAAGGTAGGTACAACCCCGATTCCTTCTACTGAGCACTGACAATGTTCCAGGCATGGAGCTGGAAGCCTCATAGACCCTCCACTTGAATCCTTACTTCAGATCTGTGAGGCAAATCCTGGCACTGTCCCCATTTCCCAGATGAGTAAACTGAGGCTTAAAAGGAGCAAAGACTCGACAGACAGGCAATAGGTGTCCTAAGCCCCAGGCTGGCGCTCCTCCCATCTCTAGGTTGTTCTCAGAAGAGGGGAGGGGCCTGCAGCCTGGCAGGAGCTGGGGGTCTTCCTAGTGGAAGGCAGAGGGTGGGTGCTAGCTTCTCTCCCAGGAGGCATTTCCAGTGTGACTTGGCCTGACTGCCAAGGCTGTGGTATCAGCCAGTGCTGGCTTCCTGGCCAGGCCTGCACCCAACTTGCTGTGTGATTCTGCATAAGAGACTTTGCGTCTCTGGGCCTCGGTTTCCTTATCTGTGAAATGGGGTCTCAACAGCCCCCACTTCATGGGGTTGCTGGGAGGAGGAAAGAGGCAAATGCTGGCCCGGCCAGCCCACTGTGGGCCTCGGCAAGGCCCGGCTGCCGTTGCTGAGCAATGGGCGCAAGGCAAGGGGCTGCCTGGTACAGCCTAGGGAAGCCCTGCAGGCGGGCACATGGGGAGCCCTGGGAATCCCGGCCAGGGAGAGGCTGCGTTGCTGCGGCAGAGACGCCTCGTTGGTGCTAGGGCCGGGCCTACCCTTGGCCCGGGCGCCAGGGCAGTTGCTGGCATCCCTCAGAGAATGAATGGGGCTCAGTGTGGTGCTCGGCAGAGCTCAGAGCCCCCTTTGTGCTGCCTGGAGTGGCCGTTGGGAGCGCGGCCGAAGACCTGCTGGTGGGCGGCTGTCCTGCAGGCCCTGCTCAGCCTGTGCGGGAGGGCAGCCCAGCCGGCCCGCCTTCCCAGCCCTGAACACTGGAGTGCTTTCCTGCCTCTAGGCCCTTGCTTAGGCCAGACCGGCACCCAGAATGCTGCTCTTCCTCCACAGCTCTGTCTTTTCCGCCTCCGTCTGCTCCCTCCAGGGCTGGCTGGAGCTGCAGTGCCCCCAGGAATCCAGCTGTGCTTTCTGCTCCCCCATCCATGCCCCTCCTCCTCAGCCTATGACTCAAGCAGGGACAGCGCGGGGACGTATGGAGTAGGCACGTACTATCAGGAACTGGAGGCCTTAAACGTCCTCGTCAAAGGCACTGGGCCAACCTGAGTACAGTCCCCATCTGCATGACCTTGGGCAAGTCACGTCACTGCTCTGAGCCTCTTGTTTTCCATCAGGAAAATGAGGCGAACACAGCGTCCCTCACATGATCTCACAGCAGCAAAATCAAATGTTTCTGCTGAGAATATCATTTGTATTTCACTCACCGATGTCTTTATTTGCATGTTCCAAACAGACCTCAAGTTTCCTGAGAGAGGAATGGGCCTTATGCACCCACACTGACCCCCAGCTACGTGGGGGCCACACCAGAGGTGCTCAGTAGAAGCTTTGCCCTCGGTTGACCCGGCTGCCTGGCATCAGGGGCAGAGCAGGATGATGGTGAATGACCCTAAGCTTTGAGAGCAAAGAGACCTGGCTTTGAGTCCCAGCTCCACAGCTTCCTGGCTGTGTGGTCTTGGGCCAGCCCCTGGACTACTCTGGGCCTCAGTTTCTTCTTCGGTAACTTGAGCCCAATAACAGCAACCTCCTAAGAGGGTGCTGTAAAGTTTTGTCCTGCTAGTGTGGGCAGAACTTGCATGGTTTTAGAGGGCTGTGGGCATCACACGGCCGTCCTCTGTCCTGTGCCCCCCATCCGGTCACCGCCTGTGTCTTCAGACATGCCAGCAGCCTGGAGCTGCTCACCCGTGCACCCGTCTTCTCCTTCCCTCCATTCTCCCCCTCCCCATCCCCGCTCAAAGCAGGAGAACAGAGGGTCCAGGCCAGGGTCAAGCAGCTGTCCAATGGCTCCCTTTCCTGCTTCATGCCCCAGTTTCCCTACCTGTTAGATGGCAGCAGAACCAGTGGCTCTCTCAGGGCCTGGCAGATCAGCCAGCACCCATTTACTGAGGACTGGCCGTGTGCCTGGCCTTGCCAGCTTAGCTGATCCATGGGAAGCAGGAAACATTTCCCTCAAACCAGCAAAATAGAAGTCAAAGAGTCAGTGTGAAACTACTAATCTTTTCTCGCTTCTACCTGGGTTTTGCTAGCCTTGGTGACCTGGGGCCCCAGGCCCAGGCAGTCTGGGCAGTCTCCCGAAGGGTTCCTGACCTCTCCCGCCTGCCTGGCTGCCTTCCTCCTCCAAGGAGGGCTGAAGGCCCAAGGTCCCAAGGGGAAGTGACTGGCGGATGTTGGGGTTTAGACCAAGGATGGTGGGGTGTAGGTGACAACATCACCGGAAGCTCTGCTGGGGCCTCTGCCCACAGGATGTGACTTAGGGAGGGCTTGTGGGAAAGGCAGCAGGTCCTGGCCTGAAAGTCAGACAGTGGAGGCCACACAAGTCCACGGCAGTTCCCTCCGCACGGCAAGTCTGTCCAGACCAGCGGTGCTGTCCTAGCTCCACCCCTAGGCCAGATGGGCGGGACGCTGACACGGGGAAGTGCTTGGGGTTTCTGCCGACTGACCTGGTTCAAATACCAGTATGGCCACTGGTCGGGTGACGTCACCTCTGAGTCTGTCTCCTTATGTATACAATGGAGGTGACCATAGTATGCATCCCATATGGTTGAGTGAGAATTAAGATAATTCCCACAAGTGCTAAGTGTAGGGCTTGGACCATTTATTTTCCCCGCAGTAAGCTGTAATTACTACAATTATTATTTTCTCCCTACGTCCCCATCCTCAACTTAGCCAACAGCCTCCCTGCTTCTAATACATAGTGTACCCATGCAGCGGTCTTAGATCACTTTCTGACATATCACTCAACTGCCTAAAACCTCTCTGGCCCCATACTGCTCCTTGGCCTGGCCCTCTAGTCCCTCCCTTCCCCAGAACAGGGCCTCTTGGGACGCCAGGCTCACCGAAGCCATTCCTGCCTCCTCCTAGAAGTCTTTGAGGCCACACGGTGTGGGGTAAGAGCTGGGGAGCGACCAGAGGGTTCCTGCAGGTAGAAAGGGTCTTCGCAGAGGGGGCAGCATGCACTCAGAGAAGCACAGCCCTGAGAGCAGGAAGGCTCCAGAAACAGTACGGAAATTTACATGGCCACAACCTGGGGAGGGGAACGGGAAAGAACCTCCAGTGTGGCATGTAGGTTTTCCCTGCACACAGTGCGGACTGCACTTCAGGAGGAGCTGGTGGGTGCTGTGAGGGGGCCAGATGGAGAGGCCAGACTGGGGGACCCAGGTCTCAGGACCTATTGGCAGAGGCTGGAGAGGGGGAGACAGATTGAAGGGGGGCAGAGGAGGCAGAAAAGAGAGCTTTGCTGGGGGCTGGTCATCGGGCAGAGCTGGAGGAAGAATGAGGAGGGTCCTGGAGCCAGGAAGACGCGAGGAAGGTGCACAGGGCCAGTGGGGGGAGCTCGTTGGGTGAAGGGTAGGCTTGATGCCTGCATAAGAACAGCTGGCCTCACCACTGCTGTCCTCCTGGTCTAACTGCAAATAGTCTAAGTCATGAGACAGACCGGGTTCGAGTTCCAGCTTTGTCACTGTGTCACCTTGGGCAAATGACTTCACCTCTTCGATCCTCAATGTCCTCTTCTGTAAAATGGGTTAGTGACTCCGTCCACGGGGCTGTTGATTCAGGATTCAGCAGGAACGCCCAGCACTTCCTGAGCACAGCCGGGTACTGGAAACAATGGCAGCTATTTTTTGTGATTACTGACCCGGGCCCGACCAGCTCTGGCGCAGCTTGGCGGAGGCGGGATTTCTGTGGTCTCATCCATGCCTCCCAGGGAACTGGGGGTCCAGGGCTACAAGGCCCGGGCGTTGCTTGCTCACCGCCTCCAGTGTCGCCGCGCCCCCTGGCGGCCGTCGGTTGCCATGTCAACGGCGGGTGGCGGGTGGCGGGGACCGGAGGCGGCGGCAGCGGGGGACGTTCTCTCCTCCCAGGGCCCAAAGACGCTCCCTTCGAGCCTCCCTCCTCCGCTTCTGCGGGGGCACTCCGAGCCGGGAAGGAAGGGACTCCCCGCGGCAGCCGGCGTGTGGTGGTAAACTGAGGCACGCGGCGGGGCGCCCCGCAGCCAGGTGTCGAGCGCGGGGCCCCACCTCCGAAGGCGGAGGAGGGGCCGCGGGCGGTGACGCGCCGAGGGCGGCCGACGGACAGTGAGCGGGCGGGCCGGCGGGCGGTGGCGGCGGCAGCGGCGGCAGCGTCAGGTGCGGCCGCGGAGGGTGGGAGGGAGGAGGGAGGGGACAGGCGGAGGGGGAGGGGAGGGCGAGGCCGGGCACCTCCCCCTTTATAACGCGCCCCTCCCGGGCTCTTGGGCCGCCTCCTAGTCAGCTCTTGCCGTCTCGCCCCCTCGCCCGGCCGCCCCGGGCCCGGGCCCGGCCAGGGAGCCCCCAGGCCGCGGCTCGGGGGCCACCCCCCCGCCCGCCACCCCGCGCAGCCCGGCGGAGGCGGCGCCGTCGGAGGAGGAGGAGCGGGGCACTGCGGCTGGCCCCAGATCGGGCGCCAGAGCGGCAGCAGCTTCGGCAGCGGCAGCGGCTCGGGCCGATGCAGCGGGACGCACCGCCCCGAGCCCCAGCCCCGGCGCCCCGGCTCCCCGCACCCCCGATCGGGGCTGCCGCCAGCAGTGGCGGTGGCGGAGGCGGGGGCAGCGGCGGCGGCGGAGGCGCCTCTGCTGCTCTGGCTCCCCCTGGCCTCCCGGGAACTACAAGTCCCAGGGGGCCTGGCGGCGGGCGGCGGACGGAAGAGGCGGGGTCGGCGCCGCGAGGCCGGAAGTGGCCGTGGAGGCGGAAGTGGCGCGGCCGTGGAGGGGCCTGGAGCGCGGCGGCGGGACCCGGAGCGGGAGCGGCGGCAGCGGTGGCTGGGGGCGGGGGCGGCGGCGGCGCTTTGGAGGTGGCCATGGCAAAACAGTACGACTCAGTGGAGTGCCCCTTTTGTGATGAAGTGACCAAATATGAGAAGCTCGCCAAGATCGGCCAAGGCACCTTTGGGTAAGGCTGGGCCCCTCGGGGCTGGAAGCCCTGGGCCTGCACCCCTCATGGCCGATGTCGGGACGTCTGGGGCCCCGCCCGAGGTGATCGAGAAGCCGCTGATCCCCGGGTTTGTCCACTTGTCTTGCTAGGCCGCACCGCACCCTGCCCCGGCCTGACGGAGCCGGCTGGCTGGGAGGAGCCTGAGGCCCGTGGTTGGGGGGCAGGGAGGGGTTGCAGAGAGGCGCCTGTGAAGGGAGCGGGATCTCTCCTAGAGACGCCTGGGTGAGGAGAAGGGACTGAAGGAAAGAAGCAGAGGCTCCGAAAGAGATTGAAGATACAGGGGTGGTGGGATAGCCACGTGCCCTGGGTACTCGGTCCAGCCCCGCCCCAGGAATCGCTTCTCTCCTGCTGCCCCTCCTCCTCTGGTGGGGGCGGGGCGGGCCCTGCAGAAACAGCCTGATGAGCTTTTTTGGGTCTCCCTCTCCACCTGCAGGGAGGTGTTTAAGGCCAAGCACCGCAAGACTGGCCAGAAGGTGGCTCTGAAGAAGGTGCTGATGGAGAACGAGAAGGAGGGGGTGAGTACGGATCCGGTGGGCTGCCGGACAACTGTCCTGAACACCAGGTTGGTTTTCCACCCTGTTCTTCCACGAGTCTCAGGTTGAGGTTCAGTTTATGTGTGGTAGTTGGGAAATTTCCGTATGACAAGAAAGTTGACCTCCAAACCTAAGTCTTTTAATTCCAATACTCTGAAGTATTTGATGTTTCATTCTTAGATAACTATGGTTGGGGCCAGGAGGGGGAGCTTACGCTTGCTTGCATTCAATGCACTTTGGCTCCTGAAGTTTGTAGGCCTTTAAACACCTTTTTCTTAGCGTTTAATTTTGTTTGATGTAAAAGAAAAGTACTTGTGCTAGATTTTAAAAATGACTAATACTCAAGTTACTTAATGTTTTTAAGAGGAGCGGTCCCTCCCCCACCCTATCTTAGCTGTAGTTCAGCTTCCTGGAAGAAACTTTTCTTTTCCTGCAAGGAAAAGTTTTTAATTATTTACGTTGCAAACAAAACAGCCGTAGAGATAAAGAAGGTTTACCTCTTTGGAAGGTTGAAACTATGGAGCATTTAGTGGCCGTAGTAAAGTGTTCGAAGTATTGCTGTTTCAATTCGTTGTCTCAGACTAACTCCTTGGAATGTGCGTACTACTATTACACCCATTTTACAGATAAGTCTTCTGAGACAGCTGATTTCAGAGCCTATGATCTTACTCTGTCTCCCAATCTATGACCCTTCATGTAGATCAGAGCCAGACCCTTAGTGTAGTGCCCCCAGTCTTAACCACTTCCCCTTTTTTTCCCACACAGTTCCCCATTACAGCCTTGCGGGAGATCAAGATCCTCCAGCTTCTAAAACATGAGAATGTGGTCAACTTGATTGAGATTTGTCGAACCAAAGGTAAGTTGTTTGGATCTTAGGAGAAGATGAGACTTACAGCCCAAGGTATTGTTTGCAAAGTTAGAACCCGACACACTTGAATTGCCTCTTCTTAGACATACACACCAGTGGTGACTGCTCTCTCTGGTCCTCTTTCATCGCAGCTGGTGCTTCCCTGGGGCCTGCCACAGTACCCGGCCCAGAAAATACTTTACCAAAGTGAAGGAATGAACAAATGGATGCTCTGGAGGGCAGGGTTGTTTGGGTTGGAGAGGGTAGGAACTGGTTGTGGGAAAGGGAGTTGGTTGTGGTGTTTTTGACTTTTTCTTCTTCGTGCCCTTCCTGCCTCAGCTTCCCCCTATAACCGCTGCAAGGGCAGTATATACCTGGTGTTCGACTTCTGCGAGCATGACCTTGCTGGACTGTTGAGCAATGTTTTGGTCAAGTTCACGCTGTCTGAGATCAAGAGAGTGATGCAGATGTTGCTTAATGGCCTCTACTACATCCACAGGAACAAGGTGGGGACCAGAGGAGGGGAGGAGAGACCATGGCTTGGGCTGGCCTTTGCTCCCACTGTGGGGAGGTGTGGCTAGATGGCCAGTCTGAACCTGGCTGAACTCTCCCTCTTGCCCTTCCTGCAGATCCTACACAGGGACATGAAGGCTGCTAATGTGCTCATCACCCGTGATGGGGTCCTGAAGCTGGCAGACTTTGGGCTGGCCCGGGCCTTCAGCCTGGCCAAGAACAGCCAGCCCAACCGCTACACCAACCGTGTGGTGACGCTCTGGTACCGGCCCCCGGAGCTGTTGCTCGGTGAGGACTCCCGAGCGGGCAGAGGGGGGCAGGGGCCAGGCATCTACCTGGCCACAGCCCCCGACTGCCAGGGCTTCTTGAGCCACTGGCCCTGGGGCATAGAGCCTCGGGAGGCCCTCGGGCTCAAGGGGCCCTCCTGGTGCCCTCTTCTTCCCAGGGGAGCGGGACTACGGCCCCCCCATTGACCTGTGGGGTGCTGGGTGCATCATGGCGGAGATGTGGACCCGCAGCCCTATCATGCAGGGCAACACGGAGCAGCACCAGCTCGCCCTCATCAGCCAGCTCTGTGGCTCCATCACCCCTGAGGTGCGTGGCCAAGCTGCCTGAGTCCCTCGTCCCCACGGGGTGCAACGATGCAAGTCTCCTTGGCAGAGGAGGAGTGGACTGGAACAGAAGGAAAGCTCTCTGGAGAGGAGGCTGGTAGAGAGAAAGGGCCTGCTCTTGAGAGCCACAGGGGCTGTGCTGTCACCAGTTGATTTTGTGGCCTCGGGCAAGGCGTTAGAATCAGTGCCGGGTTTCTCTTTGAAACAGAAATGTACCTATATCAGGGTTGGCACCTACATTGCAGGTGATTTGTGTAAAAGGGCCTGGCATGTGACATGTGCCAACTCTGGCGGGCACTGCTGCTTTCGCTCTGGAGGGATGGAGTTCTCCCCCCGAGGGTGGTCTGGCAGCCTCTGAGTGAAGTTGTCTTAGTCTCTTTAGGTGCTTGACCGAAGGACAAGCTTTGCCTTTCCTGACCAAACCCCATCCTGTTTCAATGTCTCCTCCCTCGCAGGTGTGGCCAAACGTGGACAAGTATGAGCTATTTGAGAAGCTGGACCTTGTCAAGGGCCAGAAGCGGAAGGTGAAGGACAGGCTGAAGGCCTACGTGCGCGACCCCTACGCACTGGACCTCATCGACAAGCTGCTGGTGCTGGATCCCACGCAGCGCATCGACAGTGACGACGCCCTCAACCATGACTTCTTCTGGTCTGACCCCATGCCTTCCGACCTCAAGGGCATGCTGTCCACCCACCTGACGTCCATGTTTGAGTACCTGGCGCCACCGCGCCGGAAGGGCAGTCAGATCACCCAGCAGTCCACCAACCAGAGCCGCAATCCTGCCACTACCAACCAGACGGAGTTTGAGCGTGTCTTCTGAGGGCCGGCGCGTCACTAGGGCTATTTTATTTTTTCTTCTGCTATGCGACTTGCATTGTGGAGATAACGAGGCATTTGAGTTTTTTCTCTAGTGCATATTTTATTTAATCCCTACCCTGGGCACAGGGAACGACCAGCGAGTGGACTGGAGTGAAGCGTTGGCTGGAAGGTCAGGAGGGGCTGGGGGCTGTCCCGCTCCCTGGCTTTCCGGATGGTGCTCAGAGGGTCTCTGTTTACTTTAGGTCAGGAAAGGGGTGGGAGGAGAGGCTTACCCACCAGTGACTTTGTAATAGCTCTCAGCACGATGGGAGAAGGGTACAGGCCCCTTGCCCATCCCCAGCCTTTCTCTTGGGATGAGAAACTCACATGGGAGCAGGGCCAGGCTCGGGAACGGGCTGCTCGTAGCCTAACTCCCAGAAGCATTGGGGCTGGCAAAAACTCTTGGTTTCTTGAATAGGAGAATTTTTATCGTGTTTCTTTTGTTCGGTTGTTCAGAGACATTCCTGGATGCAATTTGGGCAGTTATGATTAAAAGTTGACTTTTTTCCCAGTGAGTGGCTGTGTGTTCTGTTCTGTGTTCAGACCCCCAGCTCTTACCCCACAGCCAGTAGGTTGGGCCTGACAGTTGGGATTTGATTTGTCATATCACAGGAAGTCTTGATGCTCCTTTTTGTCCCAGTTCATGTTCCCTTACATAATTGCAAAGGACTTTTTGTCTTTTTTTTCTCTTGGGTACCTTGCGGAGCACTTGCTGTGATGCCCGGTTATTCCTCTGCTCGGTGTCATCTGCAGGAGTGACCTGGGTGGGCGGTCTACTGCAGCTGACAGACACACGTGGAAACTTGACTCCTAGGCACATGGGGCCACAGAAGGCTTTTAATCACTGGGTGACAATTACATCTGTAACTTGACAAGGACAGTCCCTCAGGCTGCTGGGTAGAGGAGGGCTCAGGGCAGGTGAGAAAGGAAGCGGGCAGAGGAGTTGAAGGGTCACAGGGTTTGGGGAGGTGGCAGTGTCTTGGAGCAGGGTGAGGAGTGGGCTGGACGAAAACGAGTGGAGGCGGGACCGCGCGGGCTCAGGGCTGGGAATCGGGAGCAGTGCGTTGTGACACGCGTGTTTCCTGTGAGCCTTAAGTTGGGGCAGGCATGTTTGCGGTAAATTCCCTGCATTCTGTGACAGGCAGAGACCTCTTGAAGGGGGCCAGGAAGAAAGGTTGGTGAAACCTTTCACCAGGACTGTCCTTAACTTCCAGAAATTGACCCAAATCACAACTTTATAAAAGATCAGTGAAAGTAAAAAAATTCTTGCTGGCATATTAGTTTTTTTGGGATTGCCATAACAAATTGCCACAAACATGCTAGCTTAAAAGTAACAAATGTATTCTGTCAGTTCTGGAGGTTAGATGTCCAGTATCTATAGATGGCAGGGTTGGTTGGCTATACGGGAGAATCTGTTCCTTGTCTCCCAGCTTCTGGTGGCTGCCGGCAGTCCTTGACTGGTGGATACACCACTCCAGTGTCTGCCTGTCTTCACATGACATTTGTCCCTGTGTTTCTGTTTTTTTTTTTTGACATTGGGTCTCACTTTATTGCCTAGGCTAGAGTGCAGTGGCATCATCATAGCTCACTGCAACCTCAAACTTCTGGGCCCAAGTGATCCTCCTGCCTGGGTAGCTGGGACTACAGGTGTGTACCCACCACGTGTGGCTAATTTTTCTGTTTTTTTGTGGAGACGAGTCTCGCTATGTTGCCCAGATTGGTCTCGAACTCCTGGCCTCAAGCAATCCTCCTGCCTCAGCATCCGGAAGTGCTGGGATTACGGGCATGAGTCACCGTGCCTGGCCTCTGTCTCTCTTATGAGGACACCAGTCACTGGATTTAGGACCCACTCTGATCCAGTATGACCTCATCTTAAGCAATTACATCTGCAAAGACTCTTCCCAATTAAGACATTCTGAGCTTCTGGGAAGACATGAATTTGGGAGGACACTGTTCAACCCAGTATAACTAGTAATCAAAGAAACCCAAATTGAAGCCACAGCGAGGTGTCCTGATGGTGATCGACAGGTATTGAATGACTGATCACTGATAAGGTAAAACCCACAGGGCTGGTGTAATTGTTCAAAATGTTTTGTCTCTGAAGGGTAAAAAGCTTCTCTAAAAGGTTCGTGTTCTTTGACCCAGCAATTCCACTTACAGAAGTTTCTCATGAGCAATTGCACAAGGGTAGTCTGTTATCTCATGGAATCCTCACTGCAATTTTGATGGTTTCATTCATTCATTCAGCATACATTTGCTGGGTATGTCTTCCAAGGGCCAGGCTGTTCTGGACTTAATAGAGCTGGGAACAGAGCAGTAGGTTCTGACTGGTCTGATGGAATCAGCTCTATAGAAACAAACAAAGTGGAGTGAGGGGAGGGGCAGTGGGCAGCTGAGAGGGTGGGGGTGACCTAGAAGCAGAAATCCCAGGAGAGACAGGGCTGTGGGGAGGGGGGTGTGCACAAAATGCCAAGGCCAGGAAGCCTTCGGAGAGCTCTGCGCAGAGTGGTTGGGTCTGTCCTTTACGCTTCTTGGTATTTTCTGTTTCCTTAATATTTTTAGTCATGCAATTAAACCATATTTTAAACCAACCAAAGCAGGCCCTAGACCCTGGGAGCTGCTGACTCCAAGCTCTCTTCCCTAAAGTGCACCCTGGGGAGGAACTGGGACTGGCTGGGCTTCAGCCTCAGCCCTGGTGTCGCATGGGTGCTGTGCCCCCCATGGAGGAGGAGTGTGGCCCGGAGTAGAGGCTCCCAGAGAGCAGGGCCTTCTGGGGGTGTGACCATGCTCCCAGCAGGCTATGCACACGGAAAGGCCTTCTCCAGCTTTCTGGGACATGCTGTTGATGCCACCTGCAGGCTGGGGATGGGTTCTGTGTCTTGGCTTCTTTTTGACCAAATGGCTTGGTGAAACAAAGCCACTTCCTCCAGCAGACGTGGACTCTGTCCTAAGTCAAGGGCACCCTGTGCCCATGCTGTGCCCTATACTCACATGCCCAATCCCAGGATCCCAGCCTGGCCGGGCAAGGGCAAAACAGGTCCTAATGGTCAGGGTAGGTGGGCTGTGATAAGGAGGGCGGGAGGCCCAATAAACCAGTTCATGTCTGTAATCCCAGCACTCTGGGAGGCTGAGGTGGGAGGATCGCTTGAGGTCAGGAGTTTGAGACCAGCCTGAACACAAACAAGACCCCGTCTTTAGTAAAAATAGAAAAAATTAGCTGGGCGTGGTGATGCGCACCTGTAGTCCCAGCTATTTGGGAGGCGGAGGCAGGAGGATCGCTTGAGCCCAGGAGTTTGAGGTTACAGTGAGCTATGATGATGCACTCTGCCCACGGTGACAGAGTGAGACTCTGTCTCCAAAAAAAAGAGGAAAAAAAAAAAGCCAGTTGCCACCAGGTCCGTAAATTTCCCAAACACCTCCCCTCCCCCAGCATGCTCCCTTCCCGCCTGCCTGCTCACCTTTAGCCTCCACCCGGTTGTTATTTAACTTGTGGGGAGATTGACTCCCAAACTTTGGAAACCCTCGAGGGAGGCCAAGAGGTCCCTGGGCTGATCCCAGGGTGAGGGCCGGAACCTATCTGGTAAACTAGGCCTGTCCGTGTCGGGGAGGTCTTGGGAATCTTCCCGGCCTTCACCACCCCCTCTGGCCCAGCCAGGCCCATGGCCCAGCTGAAGGCTGGCAGAGCCAGCTTGGCAGAGGTGGCCACAACTGTGCGTCACCTCATGCCCCACCTGGGAAGGGAGCGAGAAACGGAGGGATGAAAGGTGCCAGGTCCCTGGCTACCTCCCGGCCAGTGGCTGAGAAGTTCTGCTGGGAAGCGGCCATGGAGCAGCAGGGCCCGGGTGGGCGTCCTTTCTCCACTAAAACTGGCTCCTTCCAGGTAGGAGACCGTGGTGACCTCGGGCAGGTGGCCTCGCCTCTCTAAGCCTCAGTTTCTTTCTTTTGTACAATATCCCTCAAGGACTCAAAGGTCATCAGCAATGACAATAACCCCACATGTGGGGGCCCCAGAGGAGAGACTTTGCCATCCGTAAGCCTTGCTCCAGAGCTGGGAGGGCTTCAGGGACCCCGCCGGCCGCACTGCTCCACCCTCGCTCCGTGTGATTTGGGGAAACTCTTGGGGAGGGGTCCCTGGAGGACCTGAGCCCTGTGCCCCAGGAGGAAGGGCCCAGGGACCAGGCTGGGACCACCATTACCTGCATCTCCTAGCTCGGAAAGGTGAGGTGGGGAGGACTTAAGGACTTGGCGGTTTGGAGGTGTCTGAACTCGGCTCTTGTGTGGGGCCTTGCTCTGTGCTCTGGGCCCAGCACCTTCTTGTTCAGCCTCATTGCAGCACTCTGGGGCGGTGACAGCTGTGAGCCTGCTTTACCAATGGGAAATGGGGGTTCAGTGAGGTGAGGCCGGCCAGCCGGGCAGCTCCAGAGCTGGCCCTGGACTTCCCGCCGGCTCCAGTGGACACCGAGGGGAGTGTTGGGATCGGAGCCCTGGGCTGGGCCGCAGGGGTTGGGGAAGGAGATCTGGACTCACCCTGACGGATGCCAGACAAGCAGCTCAGCAGCCCCCAAGCCTCTGTTTCCTCCTCTGTAGAATGGGGACTGCAAGGCAGTGCCTGCGTCCCTTTCAGGACCGCAGCCTGAGCCGCGACAGAAAATGCAAGGACGCGCCTCCTCCAGCATCCCCAGACCCGGGGAACAGACAGAACCTTCTCCCAGGCAGAGAGGAGGGGTGGCCCCAGATGGCCAGGGTTTGGGAAGAAGGGTTTGACCGCTTCGAGGTCATCCAGGCCTCTTCACATTAGAGAGTAGGAGACCCCAGAGAGCTGGGGTGACTTGCCCAGATTCACCTGGCACGTCATTTCTGGAGCCAGGGCTCTGTCCTCCCACACCAGGGGAGAAAGAACTGAGGGCACACCCTGAGGGGCTGGGGAGCGACGGCATTTCAAGGGGCTCCTTGCCAGCTGTGGGGCCTCCCTCTGAGCCAGCTCAAGGCCAGGGTCCCGATGACCAGATGACCTCAGTCACCTCACAGGGTGCAGGCCAGGTGGGAGAGGGTCCAGGAGTGGCCTAGGGGTAGAACCTGGGGCCTGAGGCCTGGCCTGGTGTTACAGAGCCGGTAAATGACTAAGCCACTTCCCCCAACAGGGCCCTGTTGCCTCCCCTGAGAAAAGGGTCTCAGAACAGATCCTTCCTCACAGGGAGACGTGAGGATTAATGAGACGAGAATCATGTAAAGGTCTTGGCACAGTGCCGACATCTAGAAAGAATTCACGTTAACTGCTATATAGGAAAAGCCAAGTGACAAATTAAAAACACTAGCCAGAGATTGCCAAGTTTGATCTGAGGGGCTGAATCAGTAGCCACTGAAATCAGACGGAGCTGGCGCTAAGCTGAGTCGCTGCTCTGCCACTTGCTAGCTGGTGACCTGAGTGGGTGATTCCAACCCGGTCCTCAGTTTCCTCACTGTAAAATGGGGGTGATGGTGCAGCCACTCCCCCACAGGGCTAAGCCCAGCACCAGGCACAGAGGAGGCTCCGGGGACAGGTGCCAAAGACAATCCATGCTTGGAAGGTGAGATAACAGATGAAAAAATAACTTCCACATTTTTTCTTCTGAAAATTGGTAATATAGCTGCTCTCAGGTTGAGCGGAGAAGGCTTTGGCCAGCTTGAAGGGCATTCGGGGGCCCTGGGGAGGAGGCAGGAGTGAAGGCACAGCTCACCACTGCCCGGTGCCCTCCGAGGGCCCCTCCTGGCCATGAGTCGGACCCCAAGAACACCCAGAGCCCGGGAGTCACACCTGGTTCCAGGTCAGTTCTGGCCCTTGCTGGGCCTCAGTATCCCCAACTGTCAAACAAGAGGGTTGGTGGAGGAGAGCTCTGAGGTGCCAGCCTCCTAGTGTTGTAGGGAACCAGCGAATTCTTTTTCCCAGTTACGCATGTTCCCAGGGAAAGTTATAAAATATAAACATGCAAAAGGAAAATAAAAGTCACCTCTAGTCTCACCACCCAGAGCTGATGACAGTTAGCATTTGAGGAATAACTTCCAGGGTGCTTTCTAAATTGTAAGTATTTCAACAAGGCCGGGAGTCGTAGCTCATGCTTGCAATCTCAGAACTTTGGGAGACCGCGGCAGGAAGATTACTTGAGGCCAGGAATTTGACACCAGGTTGGGCAACATAGCAAGACCCCATCTCTACACAAAATAAAAAAATTAGCTGGGTGTGGTGGTGGCACCTGTAGTCCCAGCTGAGGCAGGAGGATTACTTGAGCCTAGGAGATCGAGGCTGCAGTGAGCTATGATGATACCACTGCACTCCAGCCTGGATGACAGAGCGAGACCCTATCTCAAAAAAAAAAGGATTAAATTAAATAAATAATTATTTTAGCAAAAATGGAATCCCACTGTCCATACTGTCTCACTGACAGGTTTGTTCCTTTGACAATCTTTTTATATTATGATTCATGACACTCATTTTCTAAAAAGTATTTATTTTGAAATGGTAACATAATCATTTAGTTCAAAATGCAAAAGGTACAAAAGGGTGGATGGCGAAAAGAATGTGGCAAGAAGGTGACGTCTGAGCAGAGTCCTGGAACAACCAGGAGTTGGTCATGTGAACTTTTGGGAAGGAGCATTTCAGGCAGGGAACGACTGGTGCAAAGGCCTTGAGGTCCTGTCACGCATTCACTCCGCGTGACCTTCAGCTGGTTGAGTAACCTCTCTGTGCCTCCGAGTGCCCATCTGTGTGCTGAGGATAATCACAGTATCCCTAAGGCTGCCATGAGGATAAACCAATACCCTTAATGCTAAATGCCAAGCGTGGACCTCAGTGAAGGTGGGAGTGAGCTATGACAATGCCACTGCACTCTTGCAATAGAGCCCTGTCTCTAAATAAACACTGCAGCCTTGAAACTCCTGGGCTCAAGAGATCCTTCCGCCTCAGCCTCCTGAGTAGCTGGGACTGCAGGCATGCACTGGCTAATTTTTTAAAAAATATTTTTTAGAGACAGGGTCTCACTATGTTGTCCAGGCTGGTCTGGAACTCCTGACCTCAAGTGATGGGAGGCCCATTTTTAATTCCTAATTGCCCTCTCAAAAAACAATTCCATTAACACCTCAATAGCCAGCATCAGGGTGAGGAGTAGGAGAGGCTGCCCCACTGAAGATGTGTAAGAATTCTCTGTAAGGCAAGTTTTCTTCTACTCCAATTACAGAAAAGTGTTTCCTGGTGGGTCACTGGATGTAAACAGATATTTGGAGGTGGAGGAGTCCTTGTCTGTATCAGAGGGTCAGAACCCTGCACCCCCCTTCTGAATGCTAGGCTTCTGCACAAACCTGCCAATGAGCTTGAACCTCCCTGGTCACGACAGAACCCTGGGTGGAGGTGGGGAAGGGGCAGCTGAACCCCTCTTGTCCTGCCTCTCTGGGGGTGGTAGCTTTTGGAGACTCATCCTCATCGAGACCCCCTTGAAAACCCCAGAGGGCAGACACTGGGACAGAGTTCCTGTCAATCCCCATCCCGCCAAGGCAGAGATTGAGGGTCAGACAGGATCAGAGATGGAAAGTGACTTGCCCTGGGTCACACAGCACATTGACAGCAGAGAGGGGCAGGGTGGCCAGACAGGTGGTGGTGAGGAGCAAGGACAGACGTCAGAGTCAGCAAATCTGGGTTTGAGTCTTGACACTGCCACTTACCAGGTGTGTCACCTGAGTGAGTTGATTAACCTCTCTAACGCTCCATTTCTCCACCTGTAAAATGGGGATAATCTCTAATGCACACAATTTTCATGAGATTGCAGGTGCCAAACACAGGGATAAGTGCTTAATAAGTGTTAACAGTAAACAACTCACCTCAAAAAGGAAAAAAGACAAACACAGGGGTAGGGTGTTTTAGGCAAAGCTTGGAGGTGAGAGAGGCCAAGGCCAACTTCCAAGGTCCTTGCCAGCTGGCAGGGGTGGAAGAGTCGGGGGTGGGTAAGGACCGGTCACAGTGGGCTTGTGGGCGTCAGTAATGCTGAGGGCACGATGGGCAGATGATGGGGAGTGACGTGGGGAGATCCGAGCTTAGAAAGACCATCAACACGGTGCCTTCACTGACTCGCTGTGTCACCCCAAGCTGTTTCTGTCCCTCTCTGGGCCTCAGTCTCCAGCCCGCACAGTGGGTTCCCTCTAATGAGGGGCCCCCAGATGGGGGTTTGCAAATATGTATATTCCTTTGTGAATTTCCTTCTTTAGCGCCCTTCTCACCCCTTGGACAGGGCAATCTGTGAGCACAATCTCGTCTTCTGCTCCCCACAGTGTCCGCAGCATCCAGCCCAGGGTCTGGCACAGAGACAAGTTGTCACCCAATGAACGAGTGAATGAACGTCATTTTTTCCCTTTGGGAGGTGGGGGTTAAGGCAGAATTCCTCAGTCTCCTTCTGCCCAGCCCCTCGCTCACCCTCCACACACCTGCAGATCTGCGTCGTGTGGCTGGACATTGGCCCAAGTGCAAGCGAGCCTTGTTTTCTCTCGTCTCCAGACAATACCTCTGTTTCTATTGTTCTTCCTGGAGAGCGGGAACGGAGCGTTTTTGTGGCATCACCACGAGGCCAACAGCAGTTCCCTCTCCAGGTGTGTGATGAAGGCATCCTTGATTTTCTCCTTCTTTCCTTCCTTCTGCGAATATCTGTGGCTTTTCAAATAAAAACAGTTGTACAAAGGAGGTGAGCGGGTTTTAAAGGAAACACCAATGGCTTTTACTATGTTTTTTTTTTTTTTTTTGAGACAGAGTCTCACTCTTTTGCCCGCGCTAGAGTGAGTGCCGTGGCGTCAGCCTAGCTCTCAGCAACCTCAAACTCCTGGGCTCAAGTAATCCTACTGCCTCAGCCTCCCAAGTAGCTGGGACTACAGGCATGCACCACCATGCCCGGCTAATTTTTTCTATATAGATTTTTAGTTGTCCGATTAATTTCTTTCTATTTTTAGTAGAGACGGGGTCTTGCTCTTGCTCAGGCTGGTTTCGAACTCCTGAGCTCAAGCAATCCACCCGCCTTGGCCTCCCAGAGTGCTAGGATTACAGGCGTGAACCACCGCGCTGCACACTCTTTCTTGTGTTTAAAAGCCATTGGTGTGTTCGACACCAGTGGCTTTTAAACACAAGAAAGAGTGTGCAGCCTCCTTCACGCTAAGACAACTGCAAATGATAACTACCCCGAGAATCTCCGCCCATCGCCTGGCAAGGGGCAAAGCTGCCGACAGCCTATGTGGGTGAGGAAGTGAGCAGTGAGGAAGGCGGACTCATGCCCCACGGCAGGGGAGAAACTGTCACTGCCTCCCTGAAGACAGTGTGGCAATATGCACGCAAAGGTAAATGCAAATCACTTTGACCCAGCAATTGCACTTCTTGGAATTTATCCACCAGCAGATGTGCTCGCACGTGGGAGAAATGATGAGGGTGAGATGGTACTCATCGCCGCATGGCTGCCATAGCGCCACAGCGCCATAGTGGAAGCGGCCTGCGGGTCCTTCAGCAGGTACCCTGCCTAATGCACAGCGGTACTGCACGGCGGGGAGTACTGCTGCTCTACTGCGCAGCCGCAGAACACAAATGAGGCCGGGCGCCGCGGCTCAGGCCTGTAATCCCAGCACTTTGCGAGGATTCGTGAGGTGGGAGGATTCCTTGAGTTCAGGAGTTGGAGGCCAGCCTGAGCAACATAGTGAGACTCCATCTCTACAAAAAATAAAAAAATTAGCTGGGTGTGGTGGTGTGTGTCTGTAGTCCCAGCTACTCAGGAGGCCGAGGCGGGAGGATCGCTTGAGCCCTGGATTTGGAGGCTACAATGAGCTATGAGAACGCCACTGCACTCTAGCCCAGGCAACAGATTGAGACTCTGTCTCAAAACAAAAAACAAACAAATGACCACAAAAAACACCAAAAAATTCCCCAAATTAGCCAGTGGGATGGCTCTTACATGCCGACACAGTCCGGAACCGGGCCCTGGATATAAAGGCATGTGGAAAGTGCAACACAGACTCCATTATAGCCTGCTGCTATCTGTGAGCATAAAAGGAACTTAATATACATTTGTATTCGGTTGTAAACACATAAAATATCTCTAGAAAGATCACAGGGAACTGGTAACTTTGATTGCTTTGGGGGAGGGAAATTAGAGTGCTGGGCCTGAGCCCCCAGGGAGGGAGGCTCTTCACTGTACACCTTCTCCTGCTTTTCATTCTTTTTTTTTTTTTTTTTTTTTGAGACAGAGTCTCACTCTGTTGCCCGGGCTAGAGTGCCGTGGCGTCCTCCTAGCTCACAGCAACTTCAAACTCCTGGGCTCAAGTGATCCTCCTGCCTCAGCCTCCTGAGTAGCTGGGACTACAGGCATGTGCCACCATGCCCGGCTAATTTTTTCTATATATATATATTTTTAGTTGTCCAGATCATTTCTTTCTATTTGTTAGTAGAGACAGGGTCTCGCTCTTGCTCAGGCTGGTCTCGAACTCCTGGGCTCAAACAATCCGCCCGCCTCGGCCTCCCAAAGTGCTAGGATTACAGGTGTGAGCCACTGTGCCCGGCCCTGCTTTTCACTCTTTCGATGACATGATGTATTATCCATCCAGAGAAGGTTAGAATTTAAAAACAGAAAGCAAGGGAAAGTTTTAATGAGGAAAAGAAGAGAAATCTATTCCACTCCACCTCTCTCCCTTAAATTTGACGCTTACGAACTTCCCAGTGTCACTATGAAAACTGTCCTTGGAGATGATGGAGTAAACAGAGGTGCAGGGGAGAGGTGACCTGCCCAAGGTCCCAGCCACCACTTATATTAACTTCCTGCACAACTGGGATGATACCAGGTGGCATCCTTGGGATTTCCAGGGCCGTGTCTTGTCCTCCGTGTCTGTAAATCTATTTCTGTTCCTATCTGGACCTGAGGTCTGTAAGCTCAATGAGTCAGCTCGTCAGGACTGTCAATTTGCCTCACCCCAGAGAAGGCCTATGCCAGGCCAGAGGGCAAAATTGATTTGTTTGCTCAGGGCAAAGGGAAAGGAAATCATTTACGCTGAGGAGGGAGATTGTCCCCTGGGATCTCAATCTAGGAGGACCGGCCTGGAGCTCCAATGCCACCTCTTACAGAGGAATCCACTGAGGCCACCACAGTCGATCTAGGAAAAATATTTACCCTACAGAGGACAGAAGTGAGGGGTAATATCTGTGTTACACAAAGTGCTTTTATAATGGACAAAAAGGGGATGAACAGACATTAGAAGAATGGGCCAAAGTGAGGGAGGCAGTCCACTGAAACAAACTCATGCAAAAATGTTCAAGTTCACTGCAGCCAGGGAAATGAGAGAAACAAGGAGATGGCCCTCTACGTCCTCGGGTCTGGGGTCATTCTGGGAAAGGGTGCTCTCTTCACACACAGTTGGTGGGATGCAAAGGTTACAACAGCACTGGGGGAAAGGGATGCAAACATGCCCGGACCCAACCCCACCACTTCGTGCAGTCAGACTCACAGAAATACCACCCCGGACGCACACGCACATCCACGGCAGCAAGACGCTGAAGTCAGAGTGAACGCCCTTCAGCAGGACAGTGTGGGATCCTCCCAGGAAGGCCACACAACCAGTACAGACACTGAATTAGCAGCATCCCTGGGGAGGCAGGGAGGGAGGCACAGGGGCTAGGAATAAGAACTCTGGGGCCAGAGTTCAATATCTTGCTTTTGCAACTTGAGCATGTGCTTTGACTCCTTTGTGCCTCGGTTTCTTCTCTTGTGAAACAAGGATGATGATAATACTAGTACCTGTTCCATAGGGTTGTGATGAGGACTAAATGAGCAACTGTGTCAAAAGTATTTACAGCAGTCTATGAATCGAGGGAGGTGTTAGTTTGCTAATTTTCTTAGAAGGATCCCTATAAGCTTATTTTTGAGTAAGAAAGTTAAGATGCAGAAACTATTCCATAGCTGTAGTTCTCAGAAAAAAAAAAAAGCCAAAAAAAAAAGCAGAAAATATTGTTACCTACATCAACAAGACCCTGTGGGTGTCTAGATGTGCAATTTCATGAGCATAGAAAACTATGGGACATATACGTGGCCTTCCACAAGGATTATCAAAGGAGGAAGTGTGTGTGTGTGTGTGTGTGTGTGTGTGTGTGTATCGGGGGTAAGCAGAAGAAAAATATTTAAAGCTTTGTATGATTATGTTTACACAGTATTAAACTATATACATGCACATGGGTAGAGAAAGTTTCAATTACCAAAAAAGAAGGAAACCAAAAGAGGAAAGAACCGTCTCTCCCACCAGGCCGGGGGCGGGGCCCAGCAGTGTGAAGAGCAGAAGTGCAGCCAATAACAGAATCTTCCCAAAACATCACTTGCTTATTCTGAAGTCAAATAATCCGTGATAAATATTTACTGCCAATGCAGGGAAGACGGAGGGAGGACAGCGGTACCGACTTCAGTCATTTTCAGGATTGCCTTTTATCCGAGGGATTTTCCCCAGTGGGCTGTTTGCGGCTGTCAGGGCCAAGAAGGTAATAGATGGAGAAAAGCTCCAAAAATTCCAGAAAAATGGGCGTTCTCCTCGCCCGTAGGTGGGAAAGATTACTCTCCCAGCCCCCAGCTCCCACCCTGCTCAATGGCCCTCAAATCCATTCTCCACACTGCAGCAGCCGCGGGAGTTTCCTAAGTGCAGATCCGATCATGTATCCCTCCTTGAAACCATTCATTGTCATCCTAATTTAATCAAATTCCTTATGTGGCTACAAGGTCCTGCTGGATCTGGCATCCTGGCACTCCGGAGCAACTAGACCCAACCAGGTGGCCGTGCAGTTCCTTCGGGTGCCCTGTTCCCGGACACCTCTCCCCGCACCGCCACCTCGCTGACGCCCCCATCCCGCAGGCCTCAGTCCCGGTGTCGCTTTTTCCAAGAAGCCTTCCCAGGCTCCTCGGCCTCGGTTAGGGGTCCCAGGAGTGTAGATGCCTGGGCTTTGGCTGCAGACTTCTGAGAGCAGAGGCCAAACCCTCGCTGTTTGCAGTCTCCGCGTTGACTTGGAACTTTTCTGGGCCGGGATGTGGTGACCTCCGCCAGGAGTCCGCCGGCTCAGTCATTTGATGCCGGCTCGGAGCTGGTTTGGCCTGAAGCGGAGGCCGAGGGCCGCTGGCTGGGACTGGCTATTTCGGGTCATGCGGACGGGTCCTCGGGAGGATGGTGACGACAGGAGTGGGTGACCAAGGCAGAGGACGGCGCCAGGAGCGTGCCCCGCACAAACGTGGGCCCGCGGCCTGCCCCGCACAAGGATGGCGCGCGCGGCGGGGGCGCGCAGGGGAGCAGGACGCCGTCCTGGGCGCAGCTGGTTGGCGGAGCGCGGGGGGCGCGTCGGGGCGGAGCGAGACGGGCGGGCTGGGGCGAGCCAGGACCCGCCCCGGCCGAGGGCGCTGCGATCCGCCCCGGGACTATGTCGCAGGCGGCGAGTCACCTGCGCGCGGCTCTGTCCCTGGCAGCGGTTTCTGCGCGCGGCGCAACGACCCGCGGCGCGGCGAGGCGGAGGTTGAGCGCGCGGCCGGTGCCGCAGGAGCCCAGCATGGAGTATCAGGTATCCGGCGGGCGGGGGGCGGGGGGGGTCGTGCGATGACACGTGGGCTGGGCCTGAGCCGCACAGCATGCGACCTCCGCCGGCTGAGGGTACCCGGAGCCTTAGACTGGGGGCCTCAGGGGCGGGAACATCCTGGCGTCTGGGGGTGGAGACAGGGACCAGGAAGTTGGGCCCGGGCCGCCGAATCTGGGAATTCTGAGGTTTCAGTGTCCTGCATTAGAGAGGGAAAGGGCAGTGGTGGTAGCACCCCGAAGTCCAGAGGCTCAGCTCAGGTTCTGGAGTTCGGTGACCCCGGAGTCCGAACAAGGGGTTGTGGGGAGGGAGGGGATTCGGGAATTCAGACTTGAAAGATCCAGGAGTATAGAACTGGGGGGTAGAGTCTCCAGGATTCAGGAGATTGGGGATCCAGGTGCCTGGAATTGGGTGGCGGGCAGGAATCAGGGCAGGGCCCAAGAATCTGGAAAACAGGAAATTTCTGCGGGCGTTGTGCCAGGGGCCGGTTGCCAGAGACCAGAACCAGATGCCAGCCAGGCGAGTGACACCGTTTGATGGGGGTGGGGCCTTCAACGGCCATGAGGCCCTGAGGGCAAGAGGCTGGGAATCTGACGCCCGAGGGGGAATGAGCAGCACCCCCACTCTCAGCCCCAGTGTCCTGAGGCAGTGCCTACCTGCCTTGCCGTCTGGGTGACCCTCCCTGCGAACCTCTTCCCTATCTGGTCGCTTCAAGCCGCTCTTCTCTGGGTCAGAATGTGAAATCCCACCAGAGTCCTCAGGGTTGGGCATGAATTCCAGGAATTCTGAATTCTAATACGCCAGCCTTCTGTTCTGAGGTTGTGGCCCCATCCCAGAAGGGGCCCAGTGTAGTGGTGGACCCCACTGGAGGAGGTGAGAGCAAAGGTCCAGGGGGTGAAGCCTGGGGAGCCTCAGGGGGAAGCAAGGGTAGCTCCATTAGTCTTACCACTTCTTTGCTTGGCACTCCCTGGGTGGGGCTAAATTGCCCCAGGCTCTCATCTTTGGCAGAGCTGGAAAGATGCCACTTGTTAATATCTTTCCTGAGCCGTACCTGGTGGCTCAGGCCTGTAATCCTAGCACTCTGGGAGGCTGAGGCAGGCGGATCATTTGAGCCCAGGAGTTTGAGACCAGCCTGAGCAAGAGCGAGACCCCATCTCTACTAAAAATGGAAAAAAATAGCTGGGCGTGGTGGCGTGTACCTGTAGTCCCAGCTACTCGGGAGGCTGAGGCAGAAGGATCGCTTGAGTGATTGCTATGAGCTAGGCTGATGCCATGGCACTCTAGTCCGGGCAACAGAGCGAGACTCTGTCTCAAAATATATATATATATATATATATATATATATCTTTCCCTGTTGCTTAACTTACAGGCTGGGGCAACAGGGTTGGCACTGCATGCCTGGTGCCAGCCCTGTTACCCTGGCTTGGCCACTGGTATGCTGGGTGTCTCTTAGTGAGCCTTAACTTGCTACCTGGTGACTGTGCTTGCCAGGATGCGGTGCGCATGCTCAACACCCTGCAGACCAATGCTGGCTACCTGGAACAGGTGAAGCGCCAACGGGGCGACCCCCAGACACAGCTTGAAGCCATGGAGCTGTACCTGGCACGGAGTGGGTTGCAGGTAGGGTAGGGAGGGGCCTGTGACCATTCCCCCAACCCCATCTGTCTGTGAGTCCTAGCTGAGGTGGGGACCTTGTCTGTCTGTCCCAGGTGGAGGACTTGGACCGGCTGAACATCATCCATGTCACTGGGACCAAGGGGAAGGTGAGGGGCAGGACCCGGGTGTAGGGGTCCCCTTAGGGGGTGGGGCCTGCCCAGACAATACCTTTTCTTTCAAGGGCTCCACATGTGCCTTCACTGAATGTATCCTCCGAAGCTATGGCCTGAAGACGGGATTCTTTAGGTACTGAGTGAAACGGTGTCCCTGTCCCTATGGGCCCTGGGGGGCTATGGAACCAGCCATTGCTGCAGGGCCAGGGTCACCCACAGGAGGTCAGCTCCATGTCTCTCTGGGCAGTGTTTATTCATTCAGTAAACATTCAATTAGCACTTACCATATTGGCCCAAGTTTATGGCGATCCTTGATTTTCATAAGGAAAAAAATTGGGGCGGGCAGCAACTTGAATATATAAACTATATACATAGCTGAAATAGTCAGATGTCTTTTTAATAACCTAAATTCCACATATAATTTAAAAATCACTTAGAAATATTTATCAGTTAGGCTGTCTTTGCAGTAAGGAGCAGAAAACCAGCTTGTAAGGGCTTAAATGATGAGGGTGTTCAGGACCTGTGTGTCAAGGCCTCGGAGGTGGGCTGCAGTCCGGACCTCTTCCGCTCTGCGGGCAGCGCCCCCTCCTGGTCACACTCAGACGTCTAGACTCAAATAAGAGGATGGCAAGGCAGAACCTGGGTCGCCCCTCCCTGTGGGGTACCAAGCCAGTCACCAGTGGAGCAAGGAATTAATCTGATGGTTACTGCCTCAGGATTTGCCCCTGAAGTCGAGGCGTTTAAGACATTTGCCCCTTTTTATCTTACCAGTTCCCTCGGGCCACCTCTGTAAGCATCTAACACCAGGTGACTAAGGTCATTTGAGGCCAATGTTTTCCCTGAACGGTTCTTTGTTTAAAATCAAGAAATAGAGAGAAGGACTCATAATACCACAGGGTCTTCCAGGATTCAAACATGAGGCATCAATATGTCTTCTAAAATACTTTTTGGGTTAAAAACCCTAACCTTTGTTGTGGGCCCACATGGCCTTGTCGGCCAGCCTGCAATACAGCTTGAGGCAGCCTTGTGTCTGGGGCTGGAGGACAGACGACCTGGAGGGGCAGCTGTTAGCAGAGTGACTGGTGTGGGACGGGGAAAGCCCGGGACTGTTGGAGCTCAGAGAACACGAGAGACCAGCCTGGGGGTGAAGGTCCTTCTCCTTTCCGGAGGAGGGGCTGTCTCAGTTGAGACCTGTGCCGTGAGCAGGGTGAGCGGTGAAGAGGGTGAAGGGCAGGTGCAAAGGCCTGGAGTTAGAAGGTGTGGGGGCTGGAGGGGCAACAAATAGTCCAGGGGGACTGGGGCACCAGGAATGAGCCACGGGACACAGGAGAGGTGAGGCACAGGCCAGTGGCATTAGCCCCTGCAGGGCCTGGGAAGCCATGGGGAGGAGCTGGCACTCTCTTGAGGGCATCAGGGAGCCAGAGGGTTTCCAGCAGGGGAGTGACACGATCAGACTTGTGTTTCCAAAAGACAAGCCTCATTGCAGGGCGGGGGCAGGTGGGGGCGTGGGAAGAGAATCCTGATGACCCGAGGTCTCCCGGCAGCTCTCCCCACCTGGTGCAGGTGCGCGAACGGATCCGCATCAATGGGCAGCCCATCAGCCCCGAGCTCTTCACCAAACACTTCTGGCGCCTCTACCACCGTCTGGAGGAGACCAAGGTGCCCCGTGCGGGAGGGCTAATGGGTGGGCAGGGTAGGGGGTGCGGGCGGCATGTGCCAGGACCCCATCTCTCCAGAGCAGGGGTTGCAGGGGCTCTGGGCTCTGACACACTCCCGTGCCACAGGACAGCAGCCGTGTCTCCATGCCCCCCTACTTCCGCTTCCTCACGCTCATGGCCTTCCACGTCTTCCTCCAAGAGAAGGTATGTGCCCACTCCCCAGATCTCTGATCTGAGGCCTTGGGGATGGGAACCTCAGCAGGCTAGGGGGTCTCCTGCTCCCATGTGGCATCTGGACACCCCCATGCCCTCTGGTCTTTGGCAGGTGGACCTGGCGGTGGTGGAAGTGGGCATCGGCGGGGCTTATGACTGCACCAATATCATCAGGTGAGGGAAGCTGCTTGGGGAGGGGGTGGCAGCCGGGATCCCAGGCCTCACCCACTGCCTGGTGGCTCAGGGCGGGGGCCTCGTGGCTCTTTCATCTTCTGCAGGAAGCCTGTGGTGTGTGGAGTCTCCTCTCTTGGCATCGACCACACCAGCCTTCTGGGGGACACATTGGAGAAGATTGCATGGCAGAAAGGGGGCATCTTTAAGGTGACCAGGCAGCTAGGGGAGGGGAGGGAATGCCTGGGCCTGGCTAGGCTCAGGGAAGCAGGGATGGGGCAGGACCCTTTGTGTCCTGACTTGGGATGCGTTCCTGGGTGCCAGTAGGCTCTGGGTTCTTACCCAGCTCTGCTGTGTGACTGGAGCGAATGGAACTTCCTCCCCAGCCTCAGTCTCCCCTCGGGAACACGAGGGACAAGAGGCTGGGTGGTAGCCCAGACCCAGGGATTGGGGGATGGAGGATACTAGGCAGCCCCTGTCTCTCCCTGTTCTCCACAGCAAGGTGTCCCTGCCTTTACTGTGCTCCAGCCGGAAGGTCCCCTGGCAGTGCTGCGGGATCGAGCGCAGCAGATCTCAGTGAGTGTGGCTGGAATGGCAGGGCAGGCTAGGTGGGTGGGTGTGGGTGTCTCTCCTGATTGGGGTGGCGCTTTCTCCTTTTGGGCCTCAGTGGCCCAGCTGCTCGAACAGCTGGAACACAGCTCTGGGAGCAGGGCTCAGTGGGGTTCTGGTGGGTAGAGGGAGATGGGAGGGCTGGCGGGATGAGGTGGTGGCAGCAGCTCTGCTGACCAGCTGCTGCCTGTCTCCCCACAGTGTCCTCTCTACTTGTGCCCACCACTGGAAGCCCTGGAGGAAGGGGGGCCGCCGCTGACGCTGGGCTTGGAGGGAGAGCACCAGCGGTCCAATGCTGCTTTGGCCTTGCAGCTGGCCCACTGCTGGCTGCGGCAGCAGGACCACCAGGGTGAGTGGGCAGGTGAGTGGGCGGGTGTATGAGGAGCCTGCCTCTGAGAGTCCTGAGCATGCTTGGTCTCACGCACTCCACAGGCACTGGGGAGCTGAAGGCACCCAGGCCGAGCCTCCTGTGTCAGCTACCCCTGGCACCGACATTCCAGCCCACATCCCACATGCGGCTTGGTGAGTTGGACCTTCCTGCCCAGCTGGGACCACTGCTTGTGTTTGTGCCCCTTCAGATGTCTTTTTTGGTTTCCTGTTTGGGAGGTGGGGGCAATTTGAGCTGGTGTCTAAGAGAAAGGACTGTGAAGTCAGTAAACCTCCCTGACCTTGAGCTCACGAATTCTTTCTGAGCCTCAGTTTCCTCATCTGTCAAATGGGATGATGATAGGACCCACTGCCATGGGCTGTTGTAGCGATTCAGTGAGCTGATATCAGTACAGTGTCCAGAACCTGATGGATGTGGGATAAAGTGCCCAGCTAGTGGTAGCTGCTGTCACTGTCATCATCATCATCAGCCCATGATGTTCTTGAGGATGGTGACACAGTCATCCACGTCTTGCCTGCCCCGCAGCTTTCAGCACATAGTAGGTGCTCATGCTGTTAATGGTGTGCCCACTGTGTGCCAGGTCCTGTGTCGGAGGCTAGTGACACAGTCCTGTGGCCAGGCAGACCTCGGATCACATCCTGGCCCCAGGACTCACTTGCACTGTGAGCTGAGGACTCTCCGGCTGTCACATGGGCATAATATATGATGGCAGCCCCCTCAGGGTTGCCTGAAAGCTTCCACCGGTTGAGACGGCCGAAGAGCCATCCCAGTCCCTGGCGCTAGTAAGAGGCTCCGAGGCTGATGGGGTCCTCAGAGTGAGTGCTCAGAAGGCGCAGCCCGCGGAGAGCCGGTTGTGTGTGCAGAGTTGAGGACTGGGTGGGAGAGGACCCGGAAGGGCTTCCTGGCGGCGGCCGCTGGAGGACTACCTTGCCTCCCTCCCCAACCTCCCCAGGGCTTCGGAACACGGAATGGCCGGGCCGGACGCAGATGCTGCGGCGCGGGCCCCTCACCTGGTACCTGGACGGCGCGCACACGTCCAGCAGCGTGCAGGCCTGCGTGCGCTGGTTCCGCCAGGCGCTGCAGGGCCGCCAGAGGCTGAACGCGTGAGCGCGGAGCGGGGGCGGGGCCTGGGGATGAGTGGGCGGGGCCAGTTGGGAGGGGCGGGGCCGGCCTAACGTGGAGGAGGGGCGGGATGGGGGGGGGAAGGGCTGGAGCGGGAGGCGAGCCGGACTGACCCCACTCCCTGTCCCTGGCACAGGGGGCCTGAGGTGCGTGTCTTGCTCTTCAACTCCACTGGCGACCGGGACTCCGCCGCCCTGCTGAAGCTGCTGCAGGTGAGGGGCCGACCTGGGGATGGGTGGCCGGCAGCCCAGCAGCCCTGGGTGTGGCTGTGTGACCCCTGGGGGCGGGCCTGCGTTTCCTCAACTGTAAAACGGTGCCCATCCCTCTCCCTTGAATTGTCCTGAGGCTTAAATGTGGAAGCATCAGGCACTTGGGAAGTCTAGTTAAAGGTCTTACCCTCCTCCTGTGTGGGCACATGCAAGCCTGGGGTTAGAGGTGAAAGCTCCAGACTCTCTTGTCATGCCCCTTTAGCCACTGGCAGCAGGACAAGAGATGGTATTTCCTGCCTAAGTTTGCCTCTCAGTTTGGGGTACTGGGGTACCTGCTTCTCAAGCTGCATTTAAGAATTCACTGGGCTATAAAGCACGTAGAGGCCCTTCTCTGCTTGGGGAAACTGAGGCTACCCTAAGCTGTCAGGGCTGAAGTGGCTCCTAGGAATTGTCTCCCATTTCACAGACCAGGAGGCTGAGGCCGTTTGTGTCCAAAGCCTCTCCCACTTGTGCCAAGTCTTTTTCCCAGCCTGATTTGGGGCCTGCTCATTAGCTAGGTGACCTTAAGCAAGTGGCCCCCCAGCCTCTGTTCCCGCATCTATACACTAGTCCTGTGCCCTCACTCCCCAGGCCACAGGCCAGGCAGGGTACGTTGGGCGGATGGGGGGAGGGGAATCTGAAGTGCTGAGGCTGGGTTTGTGTGGCATCCCTGTAGGTCACGGTGGGGGGCTGTGTGGAAGTCCGGGGGCATCCTCTCAGGGGCCTGACACCAAGTCTTTCCCCTTGTCCTTCTAGCCCTGCCAGTTTGACTATGCTGTCTTCTGCCCCAACCTGACAGAGGTGTCATCCACAGGCAGTGCAGGTGAGAGCTGACAGGCATGGTCCCTGGGTGTGGACGGCGCCAGGGGGCCCTGAGGTGGACTGCTCTGTTGGTGACAGTGAGGTCTGGAATAGGAGATAGATTTGTTTTATTGTACAAGTATAAACTCGGTGTATTTTGAATTTTGTACCATGTAGTTGCAATACTTAAAAAGAATTATCAGGGAGAACATTTTTGAAAATGCAGGTTACGGCCCACTGATGGTTATTGAAATCAATTTAGTGGATCCGAACCAGCATTTTTTTATTTTAAATGATAGAGTAGAATAGAAGATATCTGTGCATTGTATGAAGTAAGGGTAGGTACTGCTTTGTGAAGATTCTTCTGTTCCAGGCATATACATATATATATATATATATATATATATGCATATGAGTACTGGGTTACAATATAAAATGTATTTTTTACTGTGTATTATGTTTAAAAAAGTTTGGAATAATGTAAAAAATACAGATCCCCAGGTCCCACATCAGACTATCTGTGGAGAGTTCTGGAATTTTTAACCAGCTTCCCAAGAAAAACTTAGGCCCACCTGGTGATGGGCCCCAACTGTATGTCCATTTTACAGATAAAGACACTGAGGGCAGGGTGGGGAAATGGTGCTTAGTGGGCAGAAGCTTTGCAGCAAGACTGCCTGGCTCTGCCTCTCATGACCTTGGGCAAGTCACTGAACCTGTCTGAGCCTGTTTGTTCATAGTGCGTGCTGTGAGGACCACTGGCAGCGTCCACTGACACAATGTCTGTGAAGGTTCTGGTGCTAAGCAGGTGCTCACAGTGCACCCCGTCTCCCATTCCCTGTCCCCTTCACTGACATGTCTGTCTCTGTGCCCGGCAGACCAGCAGAACTTCACAGTGACACTGGACCAGGTGCTGCTCCGCTGCCTCGAACACCAACAGCACTGGAACCGCCTGGATGAGGAGCAGGCCAGCCCAGACCTCTGGGGCACCCCCAGCCTGGAGCCTGGTGGGCCGGCGTCTCTGCTGCTGGTGCCTCGCCCACCCCACAGCTGCAGCGCCAGCTCCCTCGTCTTCAGCTGCATCTCCCACGCCTTGCAGTGGATCAGTCAGGGCCGGGACCCTGTCTTTCAGCCACCCCGTCCCCCAAGGGGCCTCTTTGCCCACCCCGTGGCAGCGAGCGGGGCCAGCATACTCCAAGAGGCTGTTGCCATCCACGTGCTGGTCACGGGCAGCCTGCACCTGGTGGGTGGTGTCTTGAAGCTGCTGGAACCCTCCTTGTCCCAGTAGCCAAGGACGAGGGGTTGGATTGGGAGCCTCCACTGCGTTCTCTCCTGCCCTGCGTTCTCTCCATGAACTCACGTCCTAGGTGCCTTTTGTTTTCTGATTCTGTCTAGAGTGGCCCAGGGCCCCAGGCTCTGGATGGCAGAATAGAGGGCCGGCGGGTGGGAGGCTAGGAGAGGATGTCCTCTGTCTTTGAGGCTCTGTGCCTTGGCTTCTCCTTCCTCCTGGCCGAGACAGCGGGGGACTTCCCAAGTCTCTCACTGCCAGAGGAGGCCTGGCCGCCCTGCTGCCTCCCCTCCCGCCCTGCCGCCTCCTGGCTCGGGCCCAGCTTATTGTGTGAGCTGCCTGGCCAGGCCTAGGGCCCTGCCGGGTGCCGGGCAATAGATTCCTCCTCCCAGTGCCTTCCGGGAAAGGTGACGGCCCCTGCTTGGGGCACTCTAGGGACAGAGGGTGGCTGGAATGGATTAAAGCTTTAAACTTTTTTAAAAAAAGAAATGGCAAAACCTTTGACTCTTGACCCCCAGCTCCTTCAGTAAACAGTGGGGGGATGGGCTGCAGCTGCTAAAGGAACAGGATTGTGTAGAGGGGGCCTGGGCTGTGACAAGTCCCCTCCTCTCTCAGAGCCTCAGATGGCCTGCCTGGGACATGAGAAGACGGGACTGATGTCTGTCGATGGCATGCTGGGCACTGCTTTGCGGAGCTCCTTGCAGAGACCGTGTGATGGAGAATCCTTCCTGTTTTACAGATGAGGGAACCGTGGCTGTCCTCAAGAAGCCATGGGAGCTGCCCATAGTCACACTGCCAATGAGTGGCAGGGCCAGGATTTGAACTCAGAGCTGTCCAGAAGCCCAGGGCGGGAGTGTGGAGGAGGCCTCCTGGCGTTTGGTTCCTCGCGGCCTGCGTCCAGGGGCGTGCTGCCCAGCGCACGGGTAGCAGAGGGGCTTGGTTTAACCCAAACCTGCTGTGCCCCGGCCACCTGCTACTGTTCAGGAGGCCACACCTGCCACCAGGCCAGCCCAGTGAGCGCCAAGGACAAGAGCAGCCCTGTCCTGTGCCCTTACCCGGACCCTGTTTTAGACGTTCCTCCCCTTCTCCACCCAGCCCAGCGCTGGTTTTGTGGTCTGATTTATTGGTCGGGGATACACAGGGGCGAGCCCAGGGCAAGCAGCCTGGCCGTTCCCCACCTGCTGCCTGCCTGAAGGGCAGGGGCGTCTCCGTGTGGCTCTCCCATCCCCACTGTTCTTGTCACCCCTGGGCTTCCAGGCTGGGCCCCCCGAGGCTACTGTCTCCCACAGCACAGTTGTGCCAGTCCAGGCGTGGGGGCCGCTGGGACAGATCCAGGTGGCTCTGGGCAGGGCCCTCTTCCGTTCCTGTGGCAGGCAACGTCGGCCTGGGCGGGCTGGGCTGGGCCTGTTCTGAGTTCTCTCCCGCCCAGCCTAGTTCACCAGTGCCACATCCAGGTTCAGTGACAGGGACTTAGACTTCCCCAACAACATGGAAAGTGGCCTCTCTCCATGGTCCTGGGCAGCTGTATCCCAGACCCACTGGGTTGAAGGTTCTGTGGGGTGGGGTGGGGGGACCCCAAGGTGTTCCAAGCCGGTGCCCCCACTGGCAGCAGGCCTCTGAGAGGGAGGTGGGAAAGGTGAGCACAGACAGCATGCTCCCTCCTCGGAGTGGAGGACTCGGCTCCCGGGGTGAGTTCGTGGCCAGTGGCTCCCAGCTGGTGGCTGCTCAGTCTGTCCTGCTGGGTGAGGGCTGGCCGGCGGGCGCTACGCCATGCTGCTGGTGGAGCAGGGGGTGCTCTGGGTGCTCCCGATGCTGTGGTTGGTGCTGCTGCTCTCCGAGGAGGCCGGGGCAGCCACCGCCACCACGGGCTCCCGCTTGCTGGGGGAACCTGGGAGCAGGGGCAGGGGCGGAGGTCAGGGCCCCGCCCAGGGCTCCCCACTCCCTCAGAGGCTCCACTGGGCTCCCCCAGGTGGGCGGAGGGGCCCTGCGCGCTCACTGCGGGGGCCTGGGGTACTCACGCGTGTGCAAGTAGATGTACCAGAGCGCGGCGGTGAGCAGGGCTCCGATGAGGAAGGCGCCAAAGGTGAGGCCCAGCACGGCGGGCAGGAGCAGGCCTTTGCCTGTGCAACCTGGAGAGGGCCGGCTGCGGTCAGCACTGCCGCCTCCTCCCCGGCCCCACCCTGCCGTGCTGGCCTGGAGCACAGGTTTTGGTGCCAGTCCTGCTCGGCGACAGACCCTGACTTCTCCGAACCTTAGTCTCCTAGTCTAGCAAATGGGCTCATCAAAGCCAGGCCTGGCACTAATGCGGTTGCCACGACCCCACCCAGAGGGCCCAGCCAGGCCTTTGGGGTCACGCTTCTGCACCCCAAGGTGGATGGGGATGCATTTTCAGGGAGGACGGACGGGACAATGTGAGGAAAGTGTGAGAGGCCTGGGAGTCCACAGCCTGCCCCGCCCCTCCCTGAGCCCTATACCAGGTAGAGAACGGGGCAGAGCCCCTCCCAGGGCTCCTCGCTCTGCTTTTGGTTGTCCCAAGCCTCATTCCTGCCACAGCCCTGACTCCTGTGTGACTGTGGGCCAGGCAGCCTCCCGTGGGCCTCTGACTTCCCATCTGTGCGATGGGGGCATTAGCCCTGCTTTCTTGCTCCTGGGCTGGGGCTGGGGGCTCCATTCTGGCCTGGATGGGGTAGCAGAGAGGTGGTTGCCCCCACCCCTCACCCCCACCTCTGCTTCCAGTGTCAGGGACTTTTCTGCCTGGTGGGGGCCTGGGTCCAGGGGGGACTAAAGAGGCCAGAGGCTGAAGGGATATCCTCCTCACTGGGGGCCTCAAAGAAGACAAGGCCAGCACCACACCCAAAGTGCTTTCGTCCCATCCAGGAGACCCCCATTCTCCTAGCAAGGTCAGCTGGTAACCATGGCGACGGAGAAGCGCAGTGCACAGGGAGCCGGAGGCCTAGAAGCCCGTCCCACAGGGTGCTTGTGAGCACAGGTTTCCATCTAGAAGCCGCAGCTGTGGATCCTACTCCAGGCTCCTGCCCCTCCTCCCAGGGCTGCTTCCCCTGGGATCCCCCCCTGCCATGTGCCCAGGCCCCGTCCCTCCTGGCAGTCCCCTGTGCCCCACTCTAAGCTCAGCCACTGGAACAAACCCCGGGAGACCCAGGGGGAGCTCACCAGACAGGTCAGGGCTGATGACGTTCAGGCGCATGGAGACAGTCCTGTGCACATCCTGGGGGAGAAGGGAGAGCATCATGCGGCACAGCCCTTGGGAGCAGCTGCCAGGCTTACTCCCTGGCTCTGCGACCCTGTCCCAGCCTACTCTGGGGCCTTGGCTTTGAATCCCATCTCCACCTTCTGGCTGGGTGTCTTTGGGGAGGTCCTGGGAGATCCGTCCTGTGGGAGGGTGTTGGGCGGGCAATCCTTGGCTGCCACTGGGATGTTTCTGGCAAGTGCCTGGAGGCCCCTGACACCCGTGAGCACTTTGGGAGCCCTCCTTGTCCTTCACCCTGGTGAACGCCCTGGAGCGACCAGCCTGGTCAGCCCAGAGGCCCAGGCCCACTGTGGCTGGAGGGAGAGGCCCCCTTAGGGGTGCCCTGAAGGCTGCCCTGGCTTCCTACAGCCAGGAGGTTTTTAACCCTGGAGACCTTTCTATGTGGAGGGGCCTGGGGGTGACTCTCTGAGTGTCCAGGACTGAGTGCCTGAGAATGGGGGTTCACCAGGCAGTGAAGTGTTGCGATCGGCAGATGTGGAAGGTCAGAGTTTTGTGTCCTTTGTCCTAACCCCCTTCTGTAAGGTCTCCCGTTCATTGGGATTACACTGGCGGTCCCACTACATGGATGGGCGAGTGGACGGATGCCTGGGTGGGTGGATGGATGCCCGGGTGGTACGGCAGGTGGGGGGCGGATGGATGGAGGGATGAATAAGTGGGAGGTAAATGGACGGATGGATAGCTGCAGCTGCACATCCTGCCAATGCCCGAGACGCAGCAGTCCCCCCAGAAGGCTTGTAGGGTAGCAGACAGAGCGCCCCTGGAAGCCAGACTGTTAGGCCACGTGCCTGACTATGGCTCTGCCCTTCATCAGCTGCTCCCACGTCCCTCTGGGCTGCCATGTCCGTGCTTGCAAACCCCAGACTCAGAAGTCAGCCTTGAAGCTGGGCCTGGCCCAGACCCCACTCACCTGGGACCAGGTCCTAGGACGCAGGGCTACTGTGCAGCTGAGGGTGCCGGTCAAAGGTGTGGGCACCATGTAGACGCGGAGGAGGAAGCTGAAGCGCAGGTCGCCGTTAGGGCTCGGGGACAGCATGTTCACACAGCTGCTCTTGGCCACCCGGCCCTGGATGAGTTCCACGGTGTCCCCCTCAGGCCCCAAATCCAGGTGGCAGCTGTCTAGCTGGAGCACGAACTCAGGGATGGGTGGGAACACGCTCACCTGTGTGGGTAGGTAGGGGGACAAAGCGTGAGCAGTTACTCTTAAGCCTCCACCCAACCTGCCCTCTTGAAATATGAGCTCGTGGGAAGAAAAATCAGCCACCCGGAGTCCTAATGGTGGAAGGAAAGGCCTGGGCCTGCCTGGGGCAGATAAGGAGGAGAGGGTGACACTCCTGGCAGTGTCCTGGAGCGATGCCTCCTCCACCTGTCCCCCATGCACCCAGGCTGGCTGCCTCCTTACTCTGGGAAGTGAAACTCTCATCTCCTCTCTGGAGCACTGGTGGAAAGAAAGGCGCGTGAGAGGCCTGGGGGGTGGCGACAGCACACCGCGTACCTGCACAAAGCCCTGCTGGCCCAGCTCGAGGGTGCTGGAGGCCTGGAGGAAGTTCGGGCTGAGGTAGAGGCCCAGCTGGAGGGACAGGCTTTCCAGGTCGACGCACTGCACCGTTTTCTGTGGGAGGACAGGAAGGAGACTCGGTCAGTCTGGCGGCAGCAGCCAGGACGGCCACGGGGTGCTGTAGGAGCAGGTGTCACGGCCCAGAGGAGCTGCCTGACTTTCAGCCTCACCTTTTAAAAAAAACTGATACGTATCAAGATACGCGCCAGGCTGTGTGAAGGGCTTTCCCTGTGTCACCCCAGTGACTACTCCTAAGCACCCCTATGGGGTGGGGTCTTTCTTATGCCACAGTTTACAGGCGATGACCTTTGGGCCCAGAAAGCTTAAGTGATTTTTCCGAGGCCACGCAGGCAATATGTACTAGAACCCTCTGACTTGAGAGGCTGAGAGCGTGGCCCTCAACAGTACTGCTCTCCCACTGTGCAGAAGGGGAGACTGAGGCACCCTGGAGACATGGCTTGCCAGGGTCAGGGCCAGCTCCCTCCCAAACCAGCAAGGGGCCCGGCCTGGGACGCAGACCCTGGACGGGGTAGGGGGGCGGTCAGCACAGTGACCATCCATCTCACCCGCTGTGGTGATGAGCTCGACAGGAAATTGACGACCACCTGTGGGGACAGAGCCAAGGAGCGGGTCAGAGCCAGAAAGGACCTGGGGGTATCCCACGCAACACACCCATTTCATGAGCCAGGCTTGTCTTACGTTCTTCTGAGCACCACACCCTGTTCTCCCAGACAGTCCTCAGTGTGGAGGGCAGGGAGGCCCTGGAGGGGCACCAGCCAGGCTGGTCCTGACCCCTTTCAGGCCCCAGTCCTTACCTCATTGCTGATCACATGTTCGGTCACTTCCATGCCACAGCTGGAGTAGGCGCTGCGCAACACAAGCTGGTCATTGCTGTCCTCAGCCTGGCAGCTGGGGTCTCCGAAGGTCAGGCTGGTGACGGTGCACTTCAGAGCCTGGGTTGGGGGAAGGGCACTGTCAGCGGCACTGGGCTCCCCAGGGCTTGTCCGTCACACCCCAGCCCAGGGCTCCTAAGCCACAGACATAGCTCTGCCCCCTCTTCATCCTACCCCACTTAAGACTTTTCTTGGCCCGGGCGCCGTGGCTCATGCCTGTAATCCTAGCACTCTGGGAGGCCGACGCAGGAGGATTGCTTGAGCTCAGGAGTTCGAGACCAGCCTGAGCAAGAGCGAGACCCCGTCTCTACCAAAAATAGAAAAATTAGCCAGTGTCCTGGCACATGCCTGTAGTCCAAGCTACTTGGGAGGCTGAGGCAGGAGGATCACTTGAGCCCAGGAGTTTGATGTTGCTGTGAGCTATGACGGCGCCACTGCACTCTACCCAGGGCGACAGAGTGAGACTCTGTCTCGAAAGGAAAAAAAAAGGAAGACTTTTCTTGAACTTGCTCATTTTTGTGCTAAGCCTTGTCCTAAGCAATATCTGTGACATCATAAATTCGATCTGCTACTTATTATTTTTCTTCTAATATATATATTAACATAAATATAGGACTATTTAAATTAAAAACATTGATTTGAGTTCCACATAAAATCATCACTCATGGCCCCACCCCAGGGGCATGCAGGCCCCACCAGCATAATCCAACCTCACTCCTGGGATGGGCAAACTTTTCCTATGTCGGGCCAGACGGTAAAGACAGTCCTGTAACACAGAACGTCGTTGCGGTTCGACCATGGTCCGGTAAGGCCATAATGGAATCGAAGAATTCCCGTTACCTAGTGACTTCGTAGCCACTACGATGTTACAGTGTTTGCGGTGAAGCTGGTGTAAACAGACCTACCGTGCTGCCAGCCGTATAAAGGGTGGCATATGCAATTTTGTACAATGCATGATACTTGATAATGACAATAAACAGCTATGTTACTGGTTTATGGATTTACTATGTTTTTATCATGATTTTAGAGTGTACTCCTTCTACTTATTAAAAAAACCAGTTAGCAGTAAAGCATCCTCAGGCAGGTCCTTCAGGAGGTATTGCAGAAAGGCATTGTTGTCATAGACGACAGCTCCACGCATGTTACCGCCCCTGAAGACCTTCCAGGGGGACAGATGCAGAGGTGGAAGGCGGTGATATTGATGGCCCTGACCCTGTGTGGGCCTAGGCTAATGTGTGTGTTTGTGTCTTAGTTTTAAACAAAAAATTTTAAAAAGCAAAAATAAAAAAAAAATTAAAACTAGAAAAAAAGCTTAAAGAATGAGGATATAAAAAAACTTTGTACAGCTGTATAATATGTTTGTTTTAAGCTAGTGTTATTACAAAAGAGTCAAAACGTTACAAAAAATTAAATAGTTTACAAAGTAAAACAGTTACAGCAAGCTAAGGTTAATTTATTATTGAAGAAAACAAATAAATTTGGTGTAGCCTAAGTGTACAGTGTCTGTAACATCTGAAGGCAGCCATAGAAAATATGTAAATGAATGGGTATGGCTATGTTCCAATAAAACTTTATTTACAAAAACAGGAAGTGGGCCAGAGTTTGCCAAGCTGTCTTAGAAGAATCAAACCTTAGAATTTCCCACTCACACTCTTAGGATCAAAGAATCTCCGAGTCCTAGAGTTGAGTGGGCTGTTGGAGGTCCCCCTTCAGTCCAGCAAACTCACATCCACCCCTCCAGGATGCTTCTCCTGAGTGCCACTGCCCCCAGCTGCCCGGGGCCACCTTAGGGGATATCAGCCCACCAAGTAAAAATGGCTCTGGGGGAAGCTCCAGCCACACATGGGCCTGGAATTCAAACTTTGCACAGTGATCGTATTTCATAGGTCGATGCTCTCACCACATGCTCTGCATTTGGGATGAGTCCGTTCAGGCCATTTTCTTTGTGTTTTCTTCTATACAACTTCATGTACTTAGAATATGCATATTTCTTTTTTAACAAATGGCATCTTACCGTCCTTTATGATGCAGCTTAGTTTCTCACCCAGCAATAAATGATATACATCTTTCTGTGTCTATATTTATAGATTTACCACATTCTTTTGAACTGCAGCATAATGTTCCAGAGATTAATGGATTGCAGTTTATTCTTCCAGGCCCTACTGATGGATATTTAGGTTCCCAATTACAAATAATGTGACAGGGACTATCTTTTTACAACAAGCAAAGGTTTCTTTAGGATGGTGGAACTGCTGAGACAAAATTTACAAGGTACATTTTAGTGGTAATTAGAATAGTTGCTGTCAAATCACCCTCTAATGAGCTGGATCTGACCTCATCTCCCACCAGCTAGGCATGAGGGTCCCCCTTCTCCTCACCTTCACTTAGGTGTCATTTTTGCCTCTTGCCTACTTTGCTACACTTCAAAGATCATCTGGCCAATTTGCCTAACAGAAATTCTCTTTATTTCCAGCAAGGAAGCAGATTTTAAGCAATTGGGTAGAAAGTTGGGAGCTCTGCAGTCTGTCAACAAGATGGAGAAACACAGAGTGCCATTCCCTGGGGACCAGGCATCAGCAGCACTGGCCACCACTGGTCACTGCACCAGCTCCTCCTCCTCCCAGACATCTGCTGGGCCAGGCGAGGCAGAGGAGGAGGGGCAGGTGGACAGCACTCATGTGGGCCTTCATCCAGGCCCCTGTACCCCAACCCCCAAAAAACTTCCCTGTGGACTTAACCACAGAGTTCAACGTCACTCCAAATATCCCTGAGAGATGATTTATCAAAGCTCTAGCAGAGAGCTTTCCTCAGGCCAAAGAAATCACGCAGGGAAAGACAGGCAGCTAGGATAACCCAATTTTTTTTTTTCATGTCCAAAAAGTTAAAAACCATTGGAGCCAAAATTTAAAGAACTACAACAAATCAGGAGAAATGATGGACAAAGGGAAGATTATTTTTCTTTATGTAAAAAGCTTATAAAAATCATCAAGAAAAATACTCAGCCCTAATGATAAAGAGATTCGTTCTTGTCACTCACCTGGAGCCCATACTCACAACTCACTAGAGAATTCTAGATTCAAATGAGAATGGAACATCATGTTCCACCTCCCACATTGGCAAAGTTATTTGTTTTGTTTTGTTTGTTTGTTTTGTTTTTTAAATTATAGCCTGGAGAGAGAGAAGCGGTCTCACCCTTGGGAAAGTGGGTTGGAAATTTCACTCTTTTTTTTTTTTAAGAGACAGGGTCTCGCTCTGCCACCCAGGCTGAAGTGCAGTGGTGTCATCATAGCTCATTGCAGCTTCGGACTCCTGGGCTCAAGCGATCCTCCTGCCTCGGCCTCCCAAAATGCTGGGATTACAGGTGTGAGCCACTGCGCCTGGCCACTTCACTCCTTTTAACCCAGCAATGCCACTAATGCAGAAATCTATCCCAAGAAAATAATCCTATATAAAGAAAAGTTTCATGCACAATGATGTTTTTTGCCTATCTATAACATTACGGAATTGGAAACGACCTAAATGTCTAATAAGGGAACAGGAGTTAATTACGGCATGTCGATACGATGGAACAATACATGCTTATTAAACATGATATTACATACAGATGTCAAAGCTCTAAAAATACAGTAAGTGAAATAGCAGGAGACTAACAAGCGCATGCCTTGTGATTACACTGATATAAGAAATAAACAGAGAAAACACTACAGAAAGAAACACACCAAAATATTGGCAGCCATTTTCTTTGGGTGGAGAGATTAAGAGTTTCTTCTTTTCTAATTTTTACATATTTTTTAATGCATGTGTTTTTTTTTATAATAAATATATTTGTTTATCAGTTGGGCAGAGACCGCATTGTGCAGATATTCTGTTAAGTGACCACCCAGCTCAGCAAGCATTTAGGATTAATAATAACAACTACCTAGTACTGGCATTATTTACTGAGCACTTACTATGCACCGCATCTGACTGTGCCACGTGCTCGGCCTGTCAGACCTCATTTGATTCTCACCATGTGGTAGGTGCCTTTATCAACCTGACGTTACAAGTGGGAAAACTGAAGCTCGCAGAGGGATGTGACTTGTCCCCCTGCCTGGGCTAGGACCCCACACTTCTTGGGCTAGTGGAAGGACTACCTGCCCATGTCAGCCCGAGTCAGAGGGGCAAGCGCTCTCTTACCGCTACAAGATCTTTCTTCAGTACCAGAGTCATGACGTCGTTGGCGCACTTTGGCTGGAGCAGGGACATGAGCAGCTCTGGGCTGCAGGTGTCTTTGGGAGGAGTGGTCTGGACTGGCGCAGGGGAGGTCGGCAGCCCACCGCCTGTGGGGTACCAGGTGGACAGTCACCGAGCGCTCACTGTGCACAGGCACTAAGCCCTTCTATGGTTAGCTGCCCCTGCCGCCCGCGTGTCGCAGATGAGGAAAGTGCGGCTGAGAGGCTGAGCTGCCCAGCCCCGCTCCCACAGCAGCGCTTCACCCGCGCTCTGGCAACTGATCCAAGGGAGGGTAGGGGAAACGAGGGCCAGAGGAAGGGGGCTGGTGCTCACCACAGCTGGGGGCCCGCAGCGAGACGACACTGGCCAGCGGTAACTCCACAAAGGACGCTACGACGCTGGCGTTGAGCATCCGGGCCTCCCCCAGGAGGCCTTGGGGTGTGTCTGGGAGCACAAAGCCACGGATGTTCTTCTCTGGAAAGATCTTGAAGGAGTACTCACCAGTGGTCTAGTGGCAGGGAGAGAGGCAGAGCAGGGAACCATCGACACGGTAAGGGGCACTACAGGCCGGCCGGGGTTATGCCAGGCCTCGGTCCTGCTGTCCCCTCTGCCTGGCCTCCTTCCCCTATTTGTCCTTCAGCTCAACTTAGGGTTTCCCTCTCCAGGAACCTTCCCTGACCCTGCAGGCTGGGTTGGGGGCTCCCCAGAAGATCAGGGAAGGTTTCCTGGAGGAGGTGGCCCCTAGGCGAAGGTCTGAAGGAAGAACAGGTGGTGCACAGAGGAAGAGTGCTGGGGGCAGAAGGACGGTCGTGTGCCAAGGTCAGGGCTGGAGTGCTGGTGCAAGAGGTAGCCTGGCAGGGGAGGTCGGGAGTTTGGTTTTCTGTTTGGGGAGCTGCAGGACTCACCCAGATCTGCATGTTGTGGTTGGCGTCGATGAGCCAGGACACGTAGGGTGGACCCTGCAGGATGAGGACAGCGTCGGGATCTCCAGACGCGCAGCTCAGTTCCACCTTCACTGTCACTGTCCGGGGCCTGCGGGGAGACAGGTGGCTGCGTCGGCGTGGGCGGGTATGCCGACCGGGCCAGGCCAGGCCGGCAGTGGGGCCTGGCGTCGGGTGGGCAGCAGCTGCACTGCTACCCGGCCGGGTGTGGGTCTAGGGGGTTGGGGTGGGACTGGGGCGAGGTTGGGCCCCTCCGGGAGGGGACTGTTGGGGCCGGGCCCTAGAGACAGGTGAGGGCGACCGCGCCCTTACCTGGCTGGGGCGGGGCTTAATAAGGGGCGGGGCTTGGTGGGGCTGGGCTGGGCGTGGTCCGGCGCTTACCGGGCGGAGGAGCCAGGCAGGACCCTGAGGATGTGCGCCTCCTTGTGGCCGGCCACGCCTTCCAGGCGGCAGCCACGGACCAAGGCCGGGGTCCGCGGCTGCCATTCGAGCGTGCGGCCCATGTCGCGGCGGGCTTCTGGTAGGCAGTAGGACGGTGACCCCTGTGCTGTGAAGACAAGCGCACCTCAGTCCCCTCCCTGAGTGACCCGGCACATAACACAGAACCTAACCCTCACCCACAGCCAAAGGCATGGTGGTGGGGGGCGGGCAGGATGGAGCCCCAAAGGTGGGGAGGCATAGGAGGACCTGGGTTCAAATCTCCCCTCCACCAGTTACCTGCCTAGGGACCCTGTGCAAGTCCCCAGGCCTCGTTTCCTCATTTGTCAACACAGGGTCAGCATAAGGGCTGAGCCCATGGCACGTGTCAGGATGCAGCCCCGCACCCACCCAGCACATCGCCCCATTTTAATCTTTCTTACAGCTTTTACCAAAGCCTGAAATTATAGGATTTATTTTTCTGTGTGCATGCTTATTGTCATCTTCCTCATCAGCCCCAGGAGAGCAGAGCCTGGGTCTGTCCCCACAGAGTCCTCAAGCGCCAAGCATAGGGCTTGGCACATAGTTCACGCACAATAAATAATATGAAAGTGCTGTTTTTTAAGTGAAAAAACTGGCATTTCGCCCGGTTCAACCTGATATTTGGTGAAAGAGGACTAACTTGCTGTGCCTGAGTCTGAGGAATGGGCCGGAGGAGCTCAGATCCCTGCAGAGCAGAGCCCCAGCCCAGACAGGTTGCTGGGGACCCTCACCTTGGCCCAGACGGAGGAGGACGCTGTGGGGGTCGTCCAGCTCAGCAGCAGAGGTGACGGGGCCCTTTGCAGCTGCCCAGTCCAGGATCTGGCTCCTGGAGGTGAAGGGTGGCAGCTGCGTGGTGTTGACTCCATGGAGCTCTTGGACGAAGACCAGGTTGGGGTCCTGGGGAGACACGCGGAGGCTCAGAGTGCTGTTCTGGCCTGCGCGCATCCCGTGTGCCCACGCAGGAGGCCAGTAAGTGATTTGGGCAGTCAGCCCAGTGGCTGAGAAAAAGCGGCCAAGGCTGAGACTGCTGAGGCTGTTGGATCTGCAGTCAGCCCAGGACCCCCCAAACACCCCCACCCCAATCAGATCAGCCGATTTTCCCTTCCACACATCCTTGTTCAGCTGCCTGTCCAAACGTCACCTGTCCACCCCTCCATAGTTGTACTCATTTAACCCACATATGATGACATCATGTGGCTGTCTCCCCCTGTACTCTGAGGGTCCGTGGGGGACGACATCTACCTCGCCCATCCTTGCACAGTGCTTGACACATAGTAGGCACTGAGAAACATTTGTCTGACTTTGTGCTGGGCCCTGGGCCCCACGGGGACCCTGACATGCCAGCTTCACCCTGACACCTGGGTGCTCCCCGCACGTGGGAAGTGAGGGAAGAAGGGAGGAAAGAAGAAATGGGTGAATGAAGGAATTAATGAATTAAAGACAGAGAGCGATGGTCCTTGGCCTGGGGGAATCTGACCGTTCAGAAACTCGATATGCATCAAGTCATTTGAAGCAACAGAAGACAGAGAATATTATTTATAAGAAACGAAGGGGCGAGACAGTGCCCCGGTTGGTCAAGGGTGGGGAATCTGGGCAGCCTCCATTGCCAGTGCCCCAGGAGAGACCCAGGTGGGCTGGGGGGAAGAAACAGGAGGACTTCCTGGAGGAGGTGCTCTGGGGAATGAAGGATTCAGAGGAAGCTGTTGGGGCAGTGGACTCAGAGTTTCCTCTGAGTTCCATGTCCAAAGCGAGGAGCATTGAGCCGAATGAAGCAGCAGCAGCATAAGGGTTTCAGGCTAGATGCTAAGGGGGACTGCCAGACAGTGACAGTAGGCAAGACATCACAGAATGGGCCACCTACAATGAAGCACCATACTTTCCCTGCAGAAATTTAACAAGGGGGCAAAGTGATGAGCACTCTGGGTGCAGAACCCAGCCCCCATTGCGGGCAGGGGTGGGACAGTGGTTTAGAACTGGGATGGGGGGATGGATCTGCCAGGTTGTACAGCCCCTGTCTGTAAAATGGGGATATAGGAGGGATTAAAACGCCTGCCACCAAGGCCCTGAGCCCTTGGGCCTCTGCCTCTGTCCCCTCACTGGTCTCCGGCTCCACAGCCCCCTCCGCAGGTTTTCTTAGCCCGGCGGGGAGGAAGGAGCAGCGAGGCTGAGGCCAGAGCCAGAGCTAAGGCTGCTGCAACCTTCTAGCAGGCCGGAGCGGCGTGTTTCATGTTCCTGAGTCACCCTGGGCTCTGCCAGGCGCAGGTCCCACTGGCGGGAGGGGGAGAAGAAATGGGCGAAGATGGGGAGATGGGGGGTGCTTTTCCGCCCTCCCTGGGACCTTGACTTCCCCTCTGGGTGCCAAGGCTTGGCCCCCATGGTTGGATTTATCCCCCTCCCTCCTTCCTGGGGGCGTTCCATGCTGGCTTGGCCATGTCCGTCTGTCTCTGTGCCGTCCCTGTCACCAGTCTCGATGCTTCACCCCTTGCTCCTCACCCTCTACTTCTCTCTCTGTCTCCAGGCCTGTCCCCCATCTCTGCGGGCCCCTGAGCTGTCCTCTCCAGCGTCTGTCTGTGCCTCCCACGGTGGCCGCCCTCTCCCTGTTTCCATGTTTCTTTGTGTGTCTCTCCTCCCTCACCCTCTGCTTTCTCTGCTGTAAACAACAGCTGCTCACATCTGGGGGCCACCTCCTGGGGCCTTCCCTGTGGAGGAGGCAGTGCTGATCAGCCACCGCCTCCTCCAGCCCCAGGACGCTGGCTGTGCCTCCCAGCCAGCTGAGCTCCTGTCTCTGGTGGATGTGTCCAACACTTCCAGCTTGACTTTTTTAAAATAATTTTTCTCCAAAGTAGGCCAAGTCAATTAAAGCAACTCTTGCAAATTCAACAAAGTGTAAAGAACAAAATAAATGTCTCTCCTAATCCCACTTCCCAGCCATGACCACTGTTAACACCTTGGGAGGTTTCCTCCTGGCCCTTTCCCTCTGTATGGAAATATTTTCCAATATATGTCTTTGCGAAAAGTGAAAAGATTATTTTATGGAATATCATTGAGTCCAATTGTCCCACTGGACAGATGGGCAAACTGAGGCTCTATGAGGGCCAGAGTTGGCCAGGGTTGAACGTCAACCTGATTCCCACCTCCGGGTCTGGACTCTACCCAAGGTCTTGCCGCACACTGGGCTGTCTTTGTCAGGCCCTGGGGAATAATGTCAGATGAACAGGAGAAGCAGGGCTTGGCCACCGGGGTGGGAGACCCTGGTCCACAGGGAGTGACACAGGGACCTCCCATGGCCAGTGCCTGAGCCCGGGACTGGAGGTAACACACTCACATAGGCCAGGTGAAGTGGGATTCCCAGGGTCTGCAGCTGCAGGAAGACATTCTTGTCTGTGCTGAGGACCAGAAGCACCTCTTGGGGCCGAGTGCCATTTTGCGTGGATGCCTCGACAGTCAGCTCCAGTTGTGACACCTCCTGCAGGGGCAGGGAGAGACACACACACACCAGTCAGACTTGCATAGGTTGTACCACCCTGACTGGCTGATGACTCGTTCACTGTTGGCTTCTACTGCACTCTCCCTGCCTGGCCTGCTCACCCTAGCCTGGCCCTCAGGACACGCTCAGAAAATATCTGCTGATGAATGAGGGAGGTTAAGTCCCAGCAAATTCGAAGAGAGAAAAAAAATTGGGCTGAGCCTGAACTTCATCCAACAATCAATCAAGGTTTATTATTTCTACTGAGCGCTTACTGTGTACTGGGCTTTAGAGAGCGCCCGGGGCGTAGAGACAGTGACCCCTACCCCCATCGTCCCCCCTTCCTCTCTGGCAGTCCCTGGGTGACAACTCAGCTTGCAGCCCATATGAGACATTCACACTGCTCCCCCAGTTTGCAGCATTCCTGTTTGCCTTACTATTCTAAAGTATGAAAACGCTGGGGTTTTTTTTGGTATAATGCCATTATTTTGTTATAAGAATGTGCAGTCGAAATCATGTATGTCTCGAGATGTACCGACTGCATTAAAATTTCTCAACAACCAGTGGTATATGCATTTAGAATGTTCTCATAACACCACCACCGCCTAACACTCACATAGGGCCTACTGTGTGCCAGGACTGTCCTAAGTGCTTTACATATTAACTCATTTAATCCTTGCAACAACCCTAAGAGGTAGGTACCATTCTTGTTCTCACTTACTGATTTGGTAACCAAGGCACAGAGAGGTGAAGTCATTTGCCCAGGATCACACAGCAAGTAAGTCAGGGGCTGGGATTGGTACCTAGGCAGGTAGGTCTGGTCCTAACCACTGTACTGCCCTCGCACATTTTTCCCCACTGTAATCCCAAAAGAAAAAGAACACAGCAACCCACAAGGCAAAGCTTCTCTTGCAAGAATGGTCTCTCGCTGCTCAAAGACCTTCGGGGCCAGTGGTGTGTGAACAGGAGAGTATTGAGACCAAACCTGGTCTGTGCCCCCCCACCAGCGCACAAGGCCAAAGGCAAATGGAAACATTTTGCTGAAACACAGACTCCAGCTGCTTTCAGATGAAGGCTGGCCGTCTAAAAGAGACCCGAAACGTCTCTTCAAACTGTGAAAAAGGAGACTAGTGTTTCACGATGAAGACACCAGTGGAAAGTTTGCAGATTTATCTTCTAATCATCTCCTTGCCATTTCCCCAACTGATGTCACAAAGCCAGAGACAGTGTCACAGCCGCTGGAAAAATCTGCCCAGAAATATTTCCGTTACCCAATAATGACACCATAATCACTCTTCACTTGTAAGTTTGCTCTTTAAAACAAAAAAGAGCAAATATTATTATTTCACTCTCAATTTCACAGACAATTTTTTTTCATTTTGGGGTGCTATTCAGGTTGGTTATTTTAAAATTATTTTTATGCTAATTTATAGTAGCCTAATAAGATACATTTCAAATTTGTGTTTGTATCAGTTCACATGTTTGATTAGTGTTTTCTAATGGGTTTATAACTTTTGGTTTTCCGAACACATTGTTTCATCAGTTTTTAAAAATATTATGCATTCTAAACACTTTAAAAATTAAATGCCGGTCTGTGGTTTGCATAAGCTGGCGAGAAAAAAAATTAAATGCTGGATCTGATGTCATACTTTGATAAAATATGGCATACATCTAAATGTCAGAACTGACACTTTGTTCCAGGATTATGATCACTGCTGGAAATTCACCAGAGCGAAGCGAGACCCACGTCCGTTGTGACGGGAAAGGCCCGGCACAGCCGATCCGCCCGTGTCACTGGGGACAGCCCGCCCGGCTTCTTTACCCTGATTGCGTGTGTGCTGCTTGCTCGAACAATCGAGCATGGTCGCACAACTCTGCATACACCAAAACCGCTCAACTGTACACTTTAAATGGGTGAATTTTATCTCAATAAAGCTATTAAAAAACAATTGAATGTCAGTTGAATTACTGATTTTGAATTACTGCAAAGTGATTTCTCACAGTTCCAATTAATGGGTGCCTGGCCCGGTGCTGATCATGCTGCATGTGCTATCTGACCCAAGCACGTTCTCCCGTTTTACAGATGCAGAAATAGAGGCTTGGGGAGGGAAGCTGCCGAGGGAACTGCTGGCGAGTGGCGAAGTCAGGAGCCCAGGGCACGTTGGCCTGGTGCCAGAGTGGAGCCACAGTCCCTGGACCTCTGGGCACCTCACTTGGACCACGTCCTCCCTCTCAACCGCATCTCTCTCCTACACTGCCCCATGGTCTATCGCTGTCCAGCCCATCTGTCCGTCCTCATCTGGAGGAGAGAACGGCAAGACACACACACAGGGAATAGATGGCCCCTGGTTTGGCAGAAGGCAGCCAGGAGATGCCACAGGCTGCAGCGAGATCCGTCCTTTATCTCTTGGTGGCCACCCACCCCCAGGCCAAGGGCGCTGCCGGAGCCAGAGAATGCAGGCCCTGAGCTGTGAGGGAAGAGCCCTGTGACTGTCCAATCCTGCTGCTGCTCTGCACTGTCCTTGTTCCTCTGTGCCTCAGTTTCGTAATCTGTGAAATGGGGGTAGGACAGGGTCGGGAACCCATACCAGGTGGGGCTAGTGGATAAAGGAAGTGAAAAAAGGGAAGTGGAGGTCAGGGCCTGGTCATGCTGGGGTGAGGGCATTAGGAGGCTGGAACTTCAGGACACTTGTCACGACACTCAGCTCTTGTCCCGGAGCTCACAAACCAAACCCACCACTGAGCTGCCACCAAGTCCTTCCCTGCAGAGTTGGGGGATGGCAGGGGGTGGGGGCAATCACTGGCCGGGGTCACACCGCAAGTGAGCAGTTTGGAAACTCGGGGAGGCTGAAAGGCTGTGTGTGTACTCAGGGTCTCTGAGTGCCAGGCCAGGAGGACGCCAGCCAGCTACAGAAAAACCCGGTCAGGGTTTCCACGGCAGACGTTTGCATCCCGCGGCCCTGACTCAGCACCGCGGTCACTCACATGCACACGGGCTTCCCTCCGCCCTCCCGCCAGAGGCTCAAAAGCAAAGAAGGCCCCTGCCTTGCCCCCACCCCAGGCTCCCAGCCTTCCCAGTGGGATCCTGGGAGTTCTGGCAGACGGGCCAGCCCCGGGCCCCCAGTCCAGCCAGTCGGGGCCTGCCCCGGCCCCCTCCCTGAGCGGGTGGGCGGGAGCCCGAGTTTCTATTTTTGTGCCAGTATCCCACAGATGCCATTGTTGGCCCAGCCGTAGGTGGTGGGAAGGGGGGATTTCGGTGAGGAGGCCCCGAGTGCTAGTAGCCACTTATAGAAAGTCGCTTCCAGTAATTCTTCTAGGAGTGGAGCCTCGGGGCTGCTGCAGCCCCCACCCTCCCGGGGCCTGACCAGAGGCGGCCAGATTGTCGCCAGCCGTCCCTCTGTCCACCCCAGAAGACTCAGATGGTACATAGAGGCAGGGTGGCAGGGGAAGGGGGTCAATGCCAGACAGACCTGAATTCGAATGTGGGCTCAGTGAGCAGCCTGTGACCCTGGACAGTCACTGCTCCTCTCTGGGCCTCAGTTTCCTTATCTAGAAAATGGACTGAACAATATGCCCACTTCACAGACTTGTGAGGATTCAGCGTGATTGTGCCTGCAAAACGGGTTGTCCAGTGCCAGCTAACTACGTGGGGAGCTTGGCCTTCATCCCCTCTGCCTCTGCCCTGCACACTCGTCCCGAGGAGTGCCACGGTTTAGGGGCTGCCAGGGCTGGTGTTAGAGGTGGGCCACAGTTACCGAGAACCACGACACACCTCAGCCACGCCTCCCTGTGGCATCCCCTCTCTGGGCCTCAGTTTCCTTATCTAGAAAATGGACTGAACAATATGCCCACTTCACAGACTTGTGAGGATTCAGCGTGATTGTGCCTGCAAAGCGGGTTGTCCAGTGCCAGCTAACTACGTGGGGAGCTTGGCCTTCATCCCCTCTGCCTCTGCCCTGCACACTCGTCCCGAGGAGTGCCACGGTTTAGGGGCTGCCAGGGCTGGTGTTAGAGGTGGGCCACAGTTACCGAGAACCATGACACACCTCAGCCACGCCTCCCTGTGGCATCCCCTCTCTGGGCCTCAGTCTCCCCATCTGTGCTTGGGATCAGTGATGTTCTAGAATTGTATGGCCCCTGGATTCCAACCTGACTCACGGGGGTCCCAGCATTTGGCATCCAGGAGTCTTGGTCTCCAGCCGGAGGGCCACAGAGTGGGCTTCCGGAACCCCCTGGGGAGACACGCTTCCTCCCCAGCTGAAGGGCCCCCTGGTCCCTCTGGTGCTGCTGGTGGTCGGCCCAAGCCCTCCTCACCTCCCCAACTCACTTGCCTGCCTGAGAGGCCAGGGCTGGGCCCAGCCTGGGGCTTCCATGCTCCCAAAGGGAGACAGGAAAATGCATAATTCTGTCCTCAGGAGCTTGGGAGAAAACAAGACTAACACCTCCAAACAACCAGACATAAACAGCAAGCGACACCACCAATCACCTGGGGATGGCCAATCAGCAAATGCTTATATGAATGTACATTTTCTCTTTCCTTCCTTCCTTCTTCCCTCCCTTCCTCTCTTCCTTCCATTACCTATCCATCCACCCACCCATCTACCCATCCACCCACCCATCCATCCATCCACCCACCCATGTGTCCATCCACTTACCATCCACCCACCCACCCATCTATCCATCCACCCACCCATCTACCCATCCACCCATCTATCCATCCACCCACCCATCCACCC